>NW_009267230.1:4229585-4253190 GCF_000687185.1 Egretta garzetta
GGTGAGTGATCGCTGCTTGGGACAGGCTGGGCATCGGTCAGTGGGTGGTGAGCAATTGCATTGTGCATCACTTGTTTTATATATATTCTGTATATTCTCTTACCATTATTATTATCACTATTGCTATTCTTCTCTCTTATTAAACTGTCTCTATCTCAACCCACGGGTCTTACTTTTTTTTTCTTTTCTCCGATTCTCTCCCCCATCCCACAGAGGGAGGGGGGGAGTGAGCGAGTGGCCGCGTGGTGCTTAGTTGCCAGCCGGGTTAAACCACGACAGTCCTATTCTGTATATTCTCAGTAAGAGATGTTATTGTCTTTAAAAAAAAAAAAGACCATTTGTCTTTTCAGAAGGTGGACCTGAAAAATCCATTTCTCAGAAAAATATGGTAGAAAAAAATTAATCCTTTCAAAAAAAAAATCCTTTGCATTAATCTCCTTGTAAAATATAATAAAAAAAAACTGCATTAAAATTCCATTATTGATAAAGAAAAATACAGGAGACAAAGAAAATATCAGCCCTTCATTAGACAAGGCATTTGCATCAGACATTATTAGTGCTGGCAGTGTATGTCCAGTAAAAAAAAATCTGATTTTTTTAACAGTTAATGTAATCTTCCTATGTGTCCAAGCATTCATTTTCACTTTGCAATACTATATAGACTACATTAGACTTCATCCACTCCCTGCTGTTTTGTAATATTCATACTATATATAATGCAATGAAACAATAAGACCAAAGACAAACAGAAGGCTTTAAAGTGAGATCCAAAGATTTAGTTTCCTGGGGGACAAAGCACTGTCACTAATGACATCTCCTCTCTCACAGATGCCAGAATCACTGAGAAGAGGGTAAGATCAGAGCAACCGAGGGAACAAAAATGAAAGGTGGATACAAAAATTGGGCTGGGGGAGGCAATTGTTATGTAGATTAAAAAAAGATAGTACTCTACAAAAATATAAGAAAATTAAATAAACTAATATGGTCAGTCTCCCCAAACAGTTTGATTCCCAAAATTTAGGAAGGGCTTTTTTCTAAGGATTATTTTAGAGGAAGAAATGCAAGGTTGACAATAGGAAATAGTCATGGAATGAATAAGGACTGCAGCAGAAACGGAGGCAATATGTATCCACAGATTTGAGTTATAGTCCAGAGGACAAATAAACAAATGGACACAATGGAGATGCTGAATGACAGAACTTTTGGGGGACTAGATGTTTCTAAAGTATCATTAATATATGGTCACAGATGACTGAGTGTAGGGATATAAGAGATCAGAACCTTGATTTCTGAAGTACTTAACTAGTGAAAACCTTCATAATATAGTAACCAGAAAGAGCAACAGGGATTAAACAGTGATAGGCTGTACTTAACTGGAATGGTTATGTATGAAGAGCACATATTTAGATCTCACTTATGAAATATGGAGCTATCAAGTGAATCGCCCAACACTGCAAGCAAAAAATTTATGGATTTTTTATACATTAGTGGGAATGAAAAATATGTTTTCACTCTCATGGTTTTAACTTTATCACAAGATTACATAAGAAGCTACATTAGGTCAAGCTGGCCAGCCTTTGAATTGAAGAACTGTCGGGAATATATCTACTGCAGATAAAGCTCATGTTTTCTTTGACATCCCTGTTTGATTTGCACTTAAAGCAAACCCTATCATCAAGAACAGTGCGAAACCTTCGTGTAATTTCATCAAATTGTATCCTGAGTAGTAAAATCACTTCTACCAAAAGTCTTCCTGCAGTTTTTGATGCATGCTACAATCATCTTTATTCTCATATTAAAGATACCTAAGAAGCATTACTTCATTTGGTTACATTGTCACATTTTACCCCAAAGGTGATCACATTCATGGCCACTGAACTTACTCCTGTCTATTGGTAACAAGAAAAATACTTCCTGGTTTAGAGGTGTTAAATAAAGTTATATATTATTATAAATGCACCTCTCAAATGCCGTAGACTGACAGATGTAATGACTGGGAAGAGAATCACATAGCAAAGTGTTACTATAATAATGCCTGGAGTGCTCCTGCAATTGAGGCTGGGTTAACTTTTTATTTTAAAGCCCACTGTGCAGTCTGTAACATTCCAACACTCTAAAATAGCCGGAGATTTTGTGAATAAGATGTTATTAGTAAAGATGGAATCTTTCTTTTTTTTTCTTTTCTAAAAACAGTGTATAGATATTAGCTTTCTGAAAATAATCTTCTCTTTTTTTTCAAACTTCCATCTAAGAAGTACATTTTCAGGCAGCTAATAGATGGAGCCATTTCACTATATTAAAAAATGATAGTGTTTGTATATTTGGAAAAACATTATTGAGCATGCAGTGTAATTGGTTTTCATAACCTCATTTGTCACAACATTGATTCCATCATCTATCTTCAGAGGATTTTGTTTCCCATCCCACAATCCCAGTGATGTCAGTGCAGGTGTGCTGGGATGACGCTACAGTAACAGAAGGAAAAAACACCATCTTCATTTCCATAGTACCTTTCATGCCAAAATCACTTCAAAGCACTGTAAAAAAATACAGACATCAAAACCAGATATTTGTTTTGTACATTAAAATACAGTATTTAAAATGGTTGCCCTTTGGCATCATATGTATTGGTGGAATTAATATTTTAAATGTGATGAAGTGATGAAAGTGGTGATGGTGAAAATCAGTTGATCTTACATGAGCTACAAACTGGTGAATATACAGCCTATGGAACACAAAGAATTTGGGAGCTGAAATAATTTCCTCCTCTCAGTTCACAGCCTTCCAGTCTCCTCTTCCCCAGTGACTGCCTGTCACACCTTTTTTCTCAACATAGCCAGAATTATTGCAAAGATGGACAGGAAAATGTTGGAATACTTTCAAACGAAGCATAACATCAGTTAAGCATCACCAAATTAATTAAAACAGCATTAGGAAAAAAAAAAAAAAAAAAATTAAATACCACAAGTTCTGATTCAGGCATTTTCTAAAGTACAGTTTTCCTTTTGTGTCTCATTACAAGAGATCATGATTTTTCATAAACTACTACAACAACTGCTTACATCCAACAGTAATAATTCCCTCAAATACAAACACTTTAAAGAATGAAACCAAACACTTCAAAGAATGAAACAAGTGCTGTGTTAGCAAGTAGCATAGGGCAATAGGAGTCAATTGGTGCAGTGAAATTGTTGGTGCCAAGGACCAAAGACCTTTCTGTCTGTGTTGCAGGCCTTGGTCCCATGAACTGAATGACCACCAGTGTTTAGACTGCGTTAGGTGCACTGGTGTGCACATACTGGTTCACCATTCTCTGAGACTTTTTTGCAATGCAGACCAAAGCTAAGTGAGATAGTTGCTTCAAAGCTAAAAAAACTAATGAATGGGCACATTTAATTAATTTGATTATGTTAAGTGGATATTGAACCAATACTATTACCTAATGACACAATAGTATTGCAGGAAGCAATGTTTTAAAGAAACACCACCTTAAAGGAAAGGCATGCTGGATATTGAGAAAATCGGGGGGGAAAGAAAACATGATAAGGCTTACCAAGGCTTACTTTTAAATGTATGTCACTTTTCTACAGAGAAATTAATTATTTTTATATGCAAATTTAGGACTTATCTATTAATTTGAATCAAATTTAAGTAAGTGATAGTGCACCCAAACTTACAAACTTTATCCCTGGAAAAACACTGAAGATGCCCCCAAAGGAACATGATTAGGTAAGTTCTCAGACCAGATATTCAAATTATGCAAGGCATGATTTGAAATCCAGCTGGAACGAACAAGGTGTCTCTTTTCTTCTTTACTATTATTATCTGGGTTATCTACCACCTAACAGTCTTGATCATGGTCCTAAATAATGAACAAAGATAAAGACATTACCTGTTTCAAAAAGATTACAGTATCACCTTCAAACATAAGGAAATTAAATACATAAGGTGGATGCAAGGAAAGGGACAACAAAGTAGCAGCTAAACAAGAAAGTTATGCAAAATGATATATATAACTGTTGCTAAAAATGAGTACAGTATGGTCATTATAAGCATCTTGGGAAAAGATTTGGAAAAGAATTGTGAAATGAATGACTTCATTGTTTTTGTCACAGGAGTTTTTCCTAATCACAGGGACAAAAGGAGAAAAAGAAAAATGAATGCTGCCTGAAAGGAGTAGATGAAGAGACTGTGAATGTTGCTGAGGTGATGACTGAAATCAGCCTTCCTATACATCTGTAATACAGTGGAGCAGGACAGATTCTAGTAATAAAACCTCCAGAGGACAGGCAGTGGCTAGTTTTATTGTGGTATAATTAAAAACTGAATTAATATGGCATGAGAATAGTGCCCATTTTTTTCACTTTGGAAAAAGCAATGGAACTGAGTACCTCCATAATTGTCTAGAAAATGTTTCTTCCTGTACTTCTTCAAGATTCATCCTCTACATTTGTGAAAAGTAAAATACAAAATAAGTTAAATATACCTCATTAGACATTTGCTTCAACACCTTCACTAGGCACAAAAAACCTGTACCAAATATACAAAGAAATAAAATCAGATTAATCTGGATTTCCTTTTATGATTACCCTTCCTTGGAAAACATCAAATAGCAGGAATAAAAATTATGCACTTGGAAAAAGTGAATTTCCATTCTGGAGATGACCCCTATGTTCTTTGTCTTTCCTAATAACACAAACATACAAAGGCTGTGTTACACAACATAAGAGCAAAATTGTAATAGCTTGGTGGAATAAAAGCTGCTCATTACAGCCATGATAACTTCTTTAGAGCCTACGTCTATTTCCTCTTAAGTGCATAGGAAATTCTTCCTGACAATACTGCATTTTAGGTCAGGCTTTTTATCATCCCTGAATGATTCATCAAGCAAATGCATCAAATACACAGAGCAAAACTATACCACAACCATAATACATTAAGTAAAACACAGAAAACACTGAAACGTGTTATTTGAAATAAAATCCACATACAAGAAAAGAAATCAGAATAAACAGTAGGAGCTACTTCCATCATCATCACTGCTGGATTTAAAATCTAAAACCCCTGATTACCTCGGACAGTTTCAGTTTTGCTTATATCCTTAAATCATCACAGCTATCACACCACTCTTACAATATCTGAAATGTAGCTCATGAATAATAAAGTAAATACAATAACAAAGCAGAAAGTATCAAAAGCAAATAATTTAATCAAAAGCAATTTTTCCTAGCAAACTCCTTACCGTTTTCAATTTAAGAAACACTCATACCATCTATGAGTTGCTATAGTCTGTGGAAAAAAAAAACCAACCAAAAATAGAAAGTTAAAAGGTAATAGAATTTATTATTCATTAATGTGCATAGTGTTAATGGCCAAAGAACTTCTTGACTGCACCTCCATAGTTTAAATTTCATTTATTTCAAATGTAGTACCACAGTCAAACCCAGCCTCATGACAGCCATGCAGTGGCTAGGGATCAGACCTACAAGTGATGCTCTGCAGCTATTGTCTGACACAGATTCATTAGAAATAAATCATTTAGGTATCATCTGCAGGGTTTTAAATCAAAAGACTAGATCAAATCAGTCTTTCATGGTAAAGAATTTTGGCTTTACCTTCCTTATATTATTGTAGATCTACAGGAAATACATTCAATACAAATCCTGTGAGCTCCAGAATACAATGTATTACTACAAAACCCCACATTCATCATCAATGTCTCATTAGAGGCATGAAATTTGTTTATATTCTTTCTTGCAAACTTACATTCCAGCTGGAATCTAAAAATGCAGGTCTTCTGCTTTTAAAATCACAATGCAAACCTCTGTCTGCATTAATAGAGGACAATCATTTGGATAAAAACTATGTTTATTTACCATGCCACTACTCTGTACCTTCTCACAGCTGCCTTCATTCTGTAAAGTAGATACAAAATCTAAAAATCACGAAGAATTGAAAGGAAGCTCATTTAGTCCCTTCTTTTGCCCGAAGACAAGATCTACACTATCCACAGGACCCGTCCTTAAACCTTCAGTGACAAAGATTTGACAATCTGACCAGGCCACCTACTTCAGTATTTAACTGAGTATGAAAATACTGGCTTTTCTTTTTCTCTAATACTTAAGGTAAATCTTCCTTCCTGCAAACTGAGCTATTATTTCTTGCCCTATCCAGAGCAACACTGGTCTTCCCCTTGCCATTTTCAGAGACGCTCTGCATATTGAGCACAGTTCTGAGAGCGTCCTCAAGCCTTCTTTCCCTTGGCTGAACAGCCTGAATTCATTCGAAGTTGTTAAGTGGGTCATGTTTTCCAGCAGGTTATTTGCATTGATTCTTTGTAGCTTTTCTCCAGTTGTCCAAAACTTTCTTGAAATACAGTGATCAAAACTGAACAAAATACTTCAATTTAGTCTTCATCAGTTCCAGATAAAGTGGACATATTCCTTCATATATCTTACTGATGATATTCTTATTTAAGCATCTAAATATCATGCTTGATTCTTGGACAGTAGCATGACAGTGCTGATAGATATTCAGGATAGCTGCTAGTACTCCCTGATCTTTCTTTACAGATTTGTCATTCTCCATTCTGCATTTTGGACTTCATTATTCCAACCTCCTTCACTTTGAAATATTTCTCATTTCCGCCCTTAACATTTCTTTTCTAAGTATCTCCTTTCTGACAGGATTTTGTTTACTAATGGTATTTTTATTCTCTTCCTAGGAATCATGAATTCTCTAAGTTCGCTACCAAAATCATCAATGTTGCTTTTCACCTTCAAATTCTCAAGCAAGTCTATATCCATGATTTCAATGTCAGATGCACTTCACCATGTTCCTTCTTACTGTTACAATAAAAAATGTGGCCAATACATTCCAAGAACTTGTTCATACTTTACATCCTGCTACATGCTGTACTTCTACCAAAGTTCAGCCTAGTCTGAAATTATTTCATCTACCTCATTGCCTTGGATCGATGTTTTATATTTGACTAACCATAAAGCACCTTTGTTATTTTTCTCTTTTATCGCCATTATGGAGGTTTATCTCCTGACAGATTCTGCCTCTCTGAGCAAGCACATATGCCTCGATATGTGGAGCAGTATCTTATTCCTATTCTGTCTGTCCTTCATAACAAGGTTTAACATTCTACACTTATATTTCAATATGAGATTTACCCTATGAAGTTACTGTTAGGCCAAACATAAGGTAATAAGTTTGATAAGGTAATAAGATTTCCAGCTCTTTATTTCGATACTTTTTGTGTAAGTACACCATACTAGAAGAAATTGCTTAATGTGGTGGTTTGTAAATAAAATATAAACTCAGTCCTATTCATATTAAACTGAATTTAATTAATCTTGGGCAGTTAGTTTTTATCTGCTTAGTTTGTTTTTGTTCCCGCTGCATAAATGGGTGCTTTACTGACTAGGTTTCCAAACAGTGCAAAATGTTAGCATGTTTTTTAAACCTGGCAAACTCATAACACTAAAACAAATCAACCACATAAAAAAAAAAAAAATTAAGGCTAACAGAAAAAAAAAATTAAGGCTAATAGAACTTTTTTAAAATGAGAAAATATCTGATGCAAATCTTAGATGCACAGTTTTTCAACAGCTCAATAATGCCAGGAAAATGTCAAGCTATAGTAATGTCATTATTAGCCTATCACCAAATACCTATCCCACCATCAAAATATATTTATATTATTATGATGTTGTTACCTTAGGGAAAAAAAATATTTTTAAGTTGGTTTACAGACTTGCAATTCTAAAATACATCAACAGCAATGAATGGACTGGCTGGTACAATTTCAAAAGTCTCCTTACACTTTTATTTGATTTTACTTAAGATCATTTACAGCCCAACAAGAAAGCCTTTTAAGCCCATTGTTTCTTTTTGAGGGTTCCTTTAATTACTGTTTTAGTAAGATACCTAACTAATAGAAATTCTTATATATATTTTGTGGAAAGTGCACCTCAATTCGAACGTTATTTTAGTGTATTGTTAATTTTAATGCATTTATTTTTATGTCTTGTTCAAGGAATCATTTATGAACATTCTAGGAGGTAAATAATATGATTTGGTAATCACAGCACAGTACATCTGTTATGTCTGAAGCAATAGTTACTCCAAGTCCTAGGGAAACTTGGGAAAATGAATGGTTGAAGAACTGTGAGCAAGAAATTTTTCTGAAAATCCACATTTCAATCCATAAGATTCCCTAGGAGGATATGCACGTAGTCAGTGAAATAGAAATTTAAGCAGAATATTAGCATTTAACAAGCTCTTTTGTTGATGAGGCTGGAGAGGAATCACACTGTCCATAGTAGCTACTAAAATGGAGCAATACAATTTCCAGTAGGCTTTTTCCTAGGTAAAAGACACACCAGATTGTTCTTCCAAATTCCGGGGGCTGTTCATCACTGTAGGCATGCAGTATGCAAACTAAACTTCCTTGCTCCAGCTGAAGCCACATTATGCCCACTGAGCGATTCATCTTTGCAGGAGAGCAGGCAGTATTTGCACCATTAACCTTCCCTGAGATTTTACTGGGGGAAGCTTTCTTCATTATTTTGATGTGATTACAAGAGTCTTGGTATGGAAATCACCCTAAACAGAAACACCTTTGGATATGTCCTGGCCAGGGACCTAGTGTCTGCAGTCTTAACCATTTGGGGCGTAGCACAGACTCTAAATGATGCTTTAAGACAACTGCAAACTGTTTTTATCCTTTCCTGTGATACTTTCTATTATCAGAATGCATCTGCTCTAAATTATATTAGCAGAAACTGGCACAGTTTAGGAGTGTACATGAATGATAAAACAGTTTCTGTGAAAGCGTATGTTTCTTTGAAAAAACGGAAATCTCATAGTGAACACTAAAGTAACTGTTGCTCCACTCCCAAGTTTGAATACTGTAATAGTTTGTAGAAATAAGATTGGTCTGGGGTACTAACATCTGTAAATTAGTCCTCCAAAATCAGAATAATAACTTGCTAAATACATTTGCTTTACTTTTGCTACACAAATCTTTTACATTCTCTAATAGAAAAAAAGAGGATTTTTTTCCTCTTCAATATCTTTTTGTGGGCCTTAAAGGCTCTTTATCTAAACTAAATTATTTTGGGTAAGGGGGTTGTTTTCTGACTCTCATGTTTGTCAGTAAAGACTGCTGGCATTCTATACTAACAAGTAACTATTATAAACAACATGTATATCTTCTTTCATACAAACTCACTAGATTCTTTAACAATCAAGAATGAGGATTAGAGAACAGTTCCCATACTTCAGTCTAGAGAACAGAAAATTAGCTGAGAGGAAATGGATGAATGAGCCAGAACCCAGGAGTTAAGGAAGAGAAATTGATAGTGCCAACAGTAGCAAGCAGAACTGAAAGGACAGAGGGGAAGCTCACATTGAAGGACTGGAATGTGCATCATGGGTTGAAAACCAGACAAGAGTGAATCACTGTAGCATGAATGTGTGGCTCTCATTCACAAAGCTGAACGTTTCTAACTAGAAATCTGGTATTATATAGCTCCCAGATACTTGAAATTGCCTGAGCCAAAATGCTGTTGGGAAGAAAATTCCAAGTTTTACAGTAACACTGTAAAACAGACAACAGTGACTGGGTCTGAAACAAGAGATGTACTTTCTCCAGTGGCCAGTTCAGCAATATCAAAGAGAGGCTATGACACAGTTATTTCACAGACACCTCTCCAACTTCTGCTGCTGTCTTTACATATCCAAGTCACTCTACGAACAGCAGTTCCACACATTGCTCTCTCTGATATAATTAAGGCCTTCCATGGGATCATTTATGCAGTACGGATTGATAGATGGCTATGTGCTGAATTAAACCATTCTTTTTGAGTTAGGCCAAAGATTATGACTGATGCCATTTAGAATGTCAAATTTCTAAAATAGATCTTCCTCCAAAGTGTCCTAATAAGTTTTGCACATTAGTATTATCACCGCACATATTTACACATTAATTATTCAGACGCAAATACCTCCTCTCTCTTGCTGAAGTTTATCCTTCTTTATCATCTTATCATAGACCGTGCTTTCTGCAAGACAGGAAAGAAGTTTGTTTGGAAGTACTTTTAATTGTCCACTTACGACTAAGGCACTATGCATGAGTGAGAATGCACTGCCTTTCGTCAGCCCAGGGGAGATTAACCTGCTGCCCTTCAAAGAGGGAAGCCGGAGCTGTTCCTCTGTCACCATCTAGCGGGGAAGAGGCGGGAGGTGCTGGCGGGCCGAGCGATACCCTCACTTGGCGTCGCTGCCCACGGACGCGCACGTAACGCAGCTGAACGACCTGAGCGTGGAAGCAGGTTCCTGACTTGAACCCCCTAGCTGATGGATTTCACATTACTTGCTTTATCTGAATCTTTACGTCCGGAGATCAGTTAACTCTCAGCAGGAGACTAAACTGAAAGTTAGATCAGAGATGTTCAAAAAACGGCCCAATGGCTCTGGGTATGTCACCTTTTTTTAACCTTTTACCATTTCGGACTGAAACAATCAGTGTGCGTTTGAACGCCATGAATTCCATGCTTGGAGGTTAAAAATTAGAAACTGCTCCCTAACTCTGCCCTATTTGGAGTAAAAATTCACTACAAATAGTGGGTGCTTGTAAATTAACGAGCCACAAACCTGGCGTGATTATTTTAGGGAAATAAAACAACTGGGCATAATTTGCTCAAGCCCCAAAACAAGGACAAGATGAAGACACTAATGGAAAAACATGTCTTCGGGGCAAAAATTCTAAGAATAGAGGAAGACTTCTAACACTTACTTTCCTTTTCGCAACTTTAAAGCAGTAACTCTTAAAGTCGTAGAGGAAAAACTGGGTCCCAGGACAAATTTTATATCCAATAGGGCTAGAGTTTAAAAGTTGTATTGATATTTTCAGGGACTTTAGACAGACACGGTAGTTATTCATAAGATTTTACTGAGGCAGGGATATTTTAGTGTGCATGCTTCCAAACTGGATTTCAACTATTAAAGGGTATTATTTTTCTCTTCACATGTAAATCTAGAGTTCTTCTGACCTAGCTACATATTTCCATACCTAAATACATCTCTTGTAAGTATAATGCTAATACTGAATCTCTTGACATGAGAACTAGACAGAAGCTGACAGATGCCATGAGAGGCATTCTGTTTAAAGCACTGAAAAAAAGCATTTGTATGGACAACCTTAAATATCAATGAAGGGTGGCCAAGGTGCCTCAAAGATTTATAGCTGTTCAGCTACTCTCAACCTGGAGTAGAAACAAAGGTTTATTTCTGAAGGAAGAAAACAAGCTGTGTATTTTAACAAACAAAAAACAAAAACAAAACCCAAACCCCAAAGAACGATAGCCATCTGTGAAGCTGTAGTGTGAGAGTAAACAGGTCCTTTCTGGAGTCTAACTGTAGAGGAGAGGTCAACAGAATCAGCTACCACTTCAGAAGTTCCCAGTGCTCCCAACACTTCCTCGTGTGAAAAGGAAAGCTCTACATTTAACTGAAGAGAAGCAAACAACAAAGTGAATGAATACAGTACCCTAGTTCACCCTTTTTTAAAAAACTTGCCCAAGTTCTCAAGCAAAAGCAGACATTTCTCATATGAATTGTGTTAAACAAAATCTTGCAATTTATTGTTGTTATTTTGCAAAATGGTTTCCTTCTCTTTTTACTTTTAAGGGTTGTGGTTGCAGTTGTACACCATGTGTGCTTTCTAGATTAGAAAACTAGGCATAATATTGAAATATAAACCAAATGTGCAAAACACTTTTCAGACAAGAAGTTATACAGCTGTAATAAATTAAGTATTCTAATGCCTAGTTTGTTGTAGGAAATATGATACCAAAATTCATGAATTGTCAGACACCAGCACAAGTAACACCTTTCTTGGCCTTAAGCTGTGTAGAAGCTGTAATTCATGCATCCATTCATGTAACTTACTTCTGGGAAAAGCTCTCCTTCACTAGCACAAAACTGCTGAAGTTCTTCTACCGGAATTCTTGCCACATGTTCCCTGCTACCAACACATGCCTAAATAACGTTAATAACTTGGAGTAAAAGTAACAATTTTGTTCTGCATTTACTTTAAGTTATATGCCTCCCTTTCTTCCTAAAAAATATAAATGGCTCTTACCATACAGTTTAGTATGGTTGAGAACATTATCCTGTGTGAATTACAGAATAAAAGAGAATGGAAAGAAATAGAGTGGTCTGAAGGTGGAACCCTGACCTGGTAAAGATGTCAAAGATGGAAAATAATGAAAGAAAAACATTTAATTGCAGCCATTAAGTTGAGGGAAAACTCCAAACAAATCCAGTGCTGTGAACCCAGGAAAAAATCTGAGGGAGGGAAATGGGGTTTCTAGTGTTCAATATAGCCAAGAGATTGCAGAGACTAAGAACTACAAAGAAGTCCATAGTTTTTTTTCACACACTTTTATTTAGGATAACTGGAGCTTTCTGAGGGATGGAATTGCCACTTGAAGTTGAGGAGAAGCAGGAAGAGAGAAATGGAATGGAGTTGAAGAAATGGAAATTCTAAAGATCTAAATGACCTCTCACATTACATTATTTTAAAAAATAAGTACATGTACTACAATTTTCTTAAATTGCCCAGCAGTTGCAATTGGGGAAGACTACGTATCAAAATCCACACCACCTTACCATAGACACTTAAGTGCTTAAATTGAGAAATCATAGAATCATAGAATGTTTTGGGTTGGAAGGGACCCAAAGGTCATGACCTAGAGGTCATCTAGTCCAGAAATGCAGGTTAGGGTCCCAGGTGTCAGGTCAGGACACCTCCATGTCTCTGGTTATTACTCAAGAGAAAAAAAGAATTGTTTCTGAAAGGTGACTTGGCTCACCTGAGAGGAGCAATTGCTCTCCACTGACTGAGGGCAACGCACCATCGCAAGGGGCAAGGACATTGTGCACCTGGGGTGGCAGGTAGGCGCCATGCAGGGTCTACAAAATTCTCCACTGGAAAACCTAAAAAAGAAAGAAAAAATCATTTTACCTAGTCAGTAATTAAGCATTGTCACGTATTTCCACAACACTTACTGAGAAGAAAACGCATTGGATGATCTTTGCCTGATTTAAGTCCATCTTGGGAGTCAGTAGTCGTTTGCCCCATTTCATACAGTCCATATGAAACCGAGCTTACAACCCTGGCCTGCCTGTGGTGTTTAAGCGTGGCAGAGTTTGAGACAGGATCCAAGTCCCTGAAACAAATAACCTTCTACAGGGGAAGGCTGGGATCTGGCAGAAAAGGAGTTAAAAATTGAGCGTCGGCGCCGAGGAACCCAGCGGCCTGTTCCATTACCCAGGGAGGGGGGGATCTACTTACACATCATTAACTATTCGCTATAAAATTAATCAATAAATTCAAAAGGAGAGCTATAAGCAGTAATTATAAAGTAGGAGGAGCAGATCCATGAATTAAAAGAGGCGAACATGAGGTAAAATCCTGTGGGCACCTCTCTCCTTTCTCCTGCGTGGGCCAGTTCCACTCAGCCTGGTTTGAGGGAGGAGGCGAGGCGGCACTCCGGTAGCGTGTTTGGGGCTGGCAGGGCACTTTAGGAGCTTTTAGATCCGCTTTGATTTCTCCTTCCAGCATCACCAGAGCTTTTCTCCTCGCTGGCGCAGTGGCTGCTCATAACAGGCCGCGTTTCCCTGAACGGGATTGGGAGGAGAGAAGAAAGGGAGGGCACGGGAGCTGTGGTGGGAGAAGGGGTTTGGAGTGACAAAGGCGCGGGAAGCGGCCACCGCGGGCGCAGCCCGGGGTGCCGCTCAGTCAGGAGTCCCGTGGCTTGCTTTAGTGCAAATAATAATATAATCTGACGTAGTGAGCCAAAAGCTGTTCCCTAGAAGAGGTGTAACGAACAGGCTTGGCTAGCGGGAGTCCTGAGCATAAACGCAAGTAATTCGACGAGGTTTCGTACAAAGTGTTCGGTAACCGGGGTCTGAGTGGCCGAGACCCACCACAGGCAGTTCTCGGTAACGCGCTCGGGCATTGAGGGCTTCTCCAGGCGTCTGGTTACACCAATGTTTTGGGGTACCTCGGACACCTTGATTGTGTTCTTTAGGATCGATTTAAAACGTCAGTGTATACAAAAAATCCTTCTTGCTATTAACAGGTTGTACTGTGGCATCTTTGATTTAGACGCCCACAATAAGAATTTCTCAAGAAAGCGAGGAACTTGGGTTCTTTGATCTGCACCTAGACAGAAGGGAACTGAGGGCACTTACAATGTTCATGAAGTAGCTGGTTTAAGAGCAGCTATTAGTGATAAACATGAGAGCTTTCCATCATACTAAAAATATTTCTGTAGAATTATAAGCATGTGCAGTGCTTCCCAGGCAACTATAAAATGCCAAACCCGCTTCCTCTGAGAAACTCTGAAACTTAAAAGCAAACCAAAACCACATAGAATAAACAAATTAGGAGCATAAAATGAGGTGAATAGGAGGGGTATTGTCTTTGGGAAGCCAAATTAATCTTTTTAACTTTGTATTTTCTTTACAATTAATAAGAACGTTTCTAGTCTGTCCAATTACTCCTGAGTACCAGCTGAGTAGTATAAGCAGTAATACTGTGGTAACACAGTATATATGGAGAGTCCACATACTCAAGAGAGATACAGGAGATTAAACTATGTTATAACCTTAATGGTGGTCTCTGGGGTGCACGAGTGAAGCAGCACTAGGAAGTTTGCTTTAATCACTGTTCCTGCACTGTTTGTTTTTGTGGATAAATAAGGACTTCAGTGCACTAAACCAGTGATCCAGAACCCTTCTTGAGCTCTACTTTAACGCATAACCGAAAGTAGCATTTAATCGAGAAAAAGGTGCAGTATGTTTTTGCAATCAAAGGGAAGGGTGTATGCTGGAGGAAACCTATTAGATTAATAGTACCGTAACTTTTTGCTTAGCACATACACAGTTATAAGAACTTGTCCTTCAGATTTCTGCAGATGGAAACATATTCCTAAGGGCAATAATTAGCTATTCTTCTGCAGCTACCTGAGCGTGTAGTTGTATTCCTGTAGCCAGATTATTACAGCTCAATACCTTCCCTGAAATTACATGTGAAATTTTCTATTTCAGGCATTTTCGCATCAGTATATAGCATTTTGAATGAAATTTTGGGGGACTGGACAAATTTTATCTATTACATGTGAAGAACACCAGCCATAAAGAAGTCTCATATAGACATCTCTGAACTGCTTTTAGAAGAGGGCAAAACTGTTAGAGGCCTGGTAAGAAAAATCTTCATTTAAATATACACATTTGCTTTTATTGTTGGGAGGGAAGATTATTAAAGGAGTGACGAGGAAAAAGGTGTAAGTAGCTGCTAAGGATAATCAGTTTGATAGATCTTGAACGTTCAATGGTTACACAGTTTTACACTAACTTCATAACGTTACAAAGGTCATCAGAATGCTGTGTAACACAATGTTCATAATAATGAAACAAAGCCTCACAGACAGGCTATAAAATATGCACGTGAGACTCCTTCCCCCATAGGCCATGTTACATTTTTGAGTTAATCATCAACGATATAGGAATACTAAGCATTTTTCTCACTTTTCAAGTTCTACCTTTAATGAGAAGATTTAGGAAATAAGAGAATCATAAGAATGTAATGACTAACTGTAAAATAAAACCTGATGCCTCCCATTCAAATTCAAATGGACTAGAAAAATCTGCATTTATGTTGATGAATCTAGTTTTTAAAAAACAAAACAAACACCCCAAACTTCTATTAGTATTTGTTTAGATGACCAATTTTTCATGAAACTGCATTCTTAAGGAAAACTCAAGTGAGGGTAACATCAAAATAGGTAGCCTGCACATCTCTACTTAACTTGCCCCTAGGCCGGACAGTCAACTTCAGTACTTAGGAATATTATGAGACAACATCCAGGTTTTCATAGTATAAGCAATATGCAAAGTTATTCAGACAGTCATAAATACAGCACAATATTTACATTTTAAATAAAAAAAAGAAATTTTCACTCTGTAGTCTAAGTGAAGTTTCTGAAACCACGTATGAAAAAATTGAAAATGGATCATATTTTCAAGTCTGCACATATGTAACAATTTTTGTGAAACAGTATTTTCATGTAAGTACTTTTTATGCTATACTATACTTCAAATTTTATAGCATGGGTTTTACAATTAATCTCTTTACCAACAGATTATCCCCTATTTAACTGACTTCTTAATCTAAACATTATTCAAACATAAATACCTTTCCTACAGTGTTAAAATGGCATACCCACCAAAGCAAGTTTTACATTCACCATCTACTCAAAGACATAGTACATTATTCTTTTGCCTCTATGAGCATTTGACTAGTCTGTAAACATGTTTACCAGAAAAAATAAAACCTGTAAGATCATTGCTTATAAAGAGATCGTCTTTTAAGCCAGTGGATTCTTTAAGAGAAACGGGTAGATCCTCCTATTTTGGATTCTTTTTGCCAATGAAGGAGAGTCTAAATAGGAAAAGAAGGAAAGTAAGGGTTTTTATATACTGCCTCTTGGGAGCGAGTAAGAAGGAAACAATTCAAAATACTAGAGAAAACGCCGTCTAATGGCAGAAAAAAAGATAAACATTGCCCAAGAAAATGAAAGAGAAACAAGCACTTTGACCAGAAGAGAGTGATCTAGTGTAGCCTGGAGCCTTGTAACACAAGACTGACTTAAGTCTGGAAATGAGGGGAAACAGCAATGGAACCATGGAAGGTATCAAAGTAATGAGCAAGTTCAGGAAAAAATCTAGTGAACGAAAGTATAAAAAATATTTTATGACGCATGTGTGTGTATTTTCCTGTCGGGAGAATTCATATTTTGAATGCTGCCAGGTTGTTGTAATTTATGGATCTATTTAGAAGGCGACTGTCTTTAAAATTGGAAATGTATTCTTAGCTGCTTTGACTTGAATGGCTAGTGCATCGTCTCTGTCACAAAAAATACATGATGGCATCAGACGTTTTGATGCACTCTGTTTATAAAGATTGTGCGTATATTCTTTTCATCTGAAACCATGGGAAAATTTCACTCGACATCTCAAGTCCTTTTTGCTTGATAGTCATCTTGAATCTGTCTTGCTCCATTTTTCTTAGAGCTACATACCCAGAGATTGGTCAGGCCTGTGCATGGGTTTCTGTGTCTTCTCTGCATCTGTTTCTATGGCATTTTACATCTTTTTTCTCACACATGCCTATTCTCAAATATCCAACAAAACATGTGCCAGCCACATGTGTATTTGCTTTGGGTGGTGACATGTACCCATGTTCTCGCAGAGGCTGTTCTTTTTCCAGAAAGTTTAACTACTACTTACGGTGATTTTAAAGAGCACTGTCTATGACAACTAGCTATAACACATTTTATCTAACAGCAATATTATGGATATCAGGCCACCTTAATTAATTGAACCCTGTGTGGAAAACATACTAGCAAAAGCACAGGTATACATACTGTAGCCTCCTCTGGAGAGTCACTATATCATCTTTCGTATGATTGCAATCTTTACTGGGAATACAGCAGAGAAAATTGGCAAGTCTACAAAATGGTCAATGGTAAATCAAAACTATACATTAACATAAATTAACAATGCTGTGCACGCTAGTGTCCTTTCATTATAGTTAAGGTTTGTAAATAATTTCCACTTACCTATAAACTTCAAGGGAACTGCTCATGCTTATCCTGTTATTTCTCCAAATATATACCTCCTAGGCCAAGATTTTCTATGCTCTTCTTCTCTTCAAAGACGAATTATGTTTAAGGAACCTGAAGGAAGTCATGTAGGTATTTTAAAACAGTGGGAGGACAAACACAGGAATTTAAACATCAAAAACTAGAATTCAAATACATCATGATACAGAAAAGGACATTTTTCATAAATAGATCATTTTGGCTTGATTTTTAAGTTATGGCTATGTAAGAATTCCATACTAACCATTCCTAAAAGGTATATTATTCTTTCAGTCTTCTTTTCTTTTTTTTGCTGTTGCAACTGAGTTGCACCACCTAGGCAGAGACATTTATTTGTATTTAAAAGCATTGTAAAAGCTTGGCAGTTTCTCCGGGTCAACAATTCAATTTTCTGGACCACTTATTGTCCCCATCAAAAGTTTAAAAAAAATGTAAAAAGGCTTTGTGCTTCAGAATGCATGGCATTGCAAGTCTGTGAGAAATTAAATCTGTGACAAGTTAATACTGCTCTCTGGCTCACTAATGGAGCACCCACACATCTTCTGAAGTGCTGACAAAGTAGAGGGACTGATTGTCCCTATGGCCACACTGAGAAGCAAATTGCAACACGTGTCCAGTTACAAAATGGAATAATCTTTTTTTAAAAAAAAAGAAGTTTTAAGAGGAATACTCAGCATTCAGAAAATACCCAGTGATGTTTTATTTATCCTTCCTCCTTTTCCATTTTTATCTTGAAATGAATAAATTACACTTCAGAAGTTATTTTCATCACAAATTGATGTTAACAGCCATAATTTAAAGGAGTGCGAAAGTTACTTGTTTATTGCATTTTATTGCACAATGTGTGTTTTTCTGTTCCTGTTCTCACTGTAACATCCTTTCATGGGGGCCACAGGATGTCTAAAAGAAAAAGGGACATCTGCTGAGGGCTAGAAGGCTATTTTAGCCACCATGTAGGACTTTCTAAAATGTCATCACATGAACAAATAACTACCTTCATAGTCAAATTTCAATCAACTTTCTTTAGTCAGGTTTTTGATAAACAATTAGGTGATGAATTGCTTCAATAAAGAATTAATTGGAAATACGACCATGATTTATGTCCAGGTAGAGGACCACAGCTCCCTGTTACCATCCTTTTGGCTAATCGCTCCAAGGAGACTGCTTTAGTTGTGTCTATAAAATACAATGTACATGAAACCACCATATTCATGGAGGTTGGAGATCATTTGTCTAAAAGTTGTGTATTAAAGTGTTCGAACAGACCTTGGCACAGGCTAAAAGCATGCCAGCTAGCACTTTCCCAAACAATTCCTGCACACAGTTTGGGAGTTAGTGTGAGTCAGGAACCGTTCCCAATGGGCAGTAGATGCATGTGACTATTCTGTTTTGAAGAATAAAAGGGTTTAATAATACAGTCATGAAACATTATGTGGCTACCAGCCTCAATGACAGAGAGCAGTCCCAGGCATGTTTAACCTGATAGTTTATATGTAGCCATTGAATCTTTTGGCTGCAATGGTGAACACTTTTGTATCTGAAGAATGGAAAAGTTCTGCTTTCTTTTAAAGACAGAGTTTTTAAAAGCCAAAGCTTTTTTAACATACATGATTTAGATAATCATATCTCTTGTCTTAAATCTTCTTTTTACTGGCAAGTTCATTAAAATCAGAGTGGCAAGGCGTATTAAGCATGCTAGGATGTGCTCAGGTTTCTTTAATCCATAGAAGTATGGCTTTGTGCTCGTGCTGAATACAACAGTCCTTAAGGCCAATTTTTAACTTGGGTCCTTTGCCAGAAGATGAACGTCCACATTGACTTGCTGGCCCATGAAGCTGAATTGATTTACCTTTACACCTTAAAAAGTGAAAAAAAAAATTTAAAAATGCCCGAATGTTTTATCTTTCTCTCTCAGAACAATCCATAGTGGCCCTCACAGCTCTTGTATGAAATTGCACAGGATTTCTTATGTAACTGAAATGCAATTCTATTTATCTGTTATAAAACATGACAGTAAGTTGTTTTCCCAGTGCCTATCCAAAACAAGACATTTGAGAGGATAGAGTTATATAAGACTCAAAAACAGGAAAAAAAAAAAGAAGAAAAGTAAAGAAAAAGAATTTGTGGGAAGTTAAGGAAGTTCTAGCAGGAAAGGTACCTGCTTCCTTCCTGAAGTTTGCCAATGGTGAATCCACAGAAAATAGTCTAAAGAGCATTGTCAGTTGTTATTATGTCTGTTCTTATGGCCCTATTGTAACAATACTGGGGCAGTCCACTTGTCTAGCAGAGTAATGTATCACTGACCTCTTTTTCTTTTATATAATGTATTTGATTACTATGTATGTTTTATAGTATGTTACATGTTTTACATTATCTTCTAACTTTATTCAGAATCGAAAGTGCCTTGCATAGTAAGAACTGACTGTAACATTCACATGAAAGTACTAGAGCTTTGTCTTCCATCATTTTTCCTCCACAGAAAAGTGGTTTTTACAAGTATGCATTTTAAAAGATATATCTGCCATAGAATTCATATCGTGTCTTTATACAAATAGAAACACATGCTTAACATGGTTGAGATAGTGCAAGTTTGTCACTTACAAAAAATGAAAAAGTATTATTTCATTTTATCTTAAATTTTTGTTGGCAAATTATGCTAAATAATTAGAATCAGGAAAATAATATTACCTCTTTCTGGCTTACCAGAACAAAAAATAAAAATCAGCAGTCACCATCAAGTTGTAAGCTTAGAGCAAGTAACTATGCAAATATTTTACTCGGCAGTCTGCATGCCTCCTTGGCTTTTCATTTAACCTGGACCACTGAAGGCCTCATCTGATATTTAGGTTGCTTAATTCTCACAATTAATATTCCCCAGTGAATTAATTATGTGGTGCTATTGTTTGCTCCTGTAAACTAAGTCAATGCAAAGAACATAACTTTGTATTACTTGTCATACAATATTTATTACTACATTCTTCCTACTCGCTGTTGTAGTCCAGCCTTAATACCAGATTCTAAATAATTTGAACACTTAAATGTAGGATGATAGCTAATGATTGCATTGCTATATTACATCCAGGTAATGAACTCCCAAGATTTTATAGGGAAATTCTTTTCAATTATCAAAAAAATGTAAAAAATGTACATAATAATGTTATTTTTTATTTTACGGATGCATCTCGCTTATTTTAAAAATCTGCCTATAAATACATACTACCTATAGATTACTAAAAGGTAAAATATAACAATGTTTGTGCATCCCATTAATAACTTAAAATGACAGGTACCTGTATGTTATACCAGCCCTTAAAGAGACAAAAATGGAAAAGGACAATATCCATTTTATAGAAAAAAAATCAAAAGGCAACAAGCCACCTCTAAGAAAACATTGGTGCCAGGTGTATTTTCACTGTAATATTACATGCTGTCCATCATTTATGAAGCTGAACAGCAACATGTAGCTGTCAGGGAAGTTAACATCAGAATGAAGAGGGGAAAGAGGTCTCTTCATGATTTGCAGCAGTGTGCACACACATACTGTCTTTGCATCTAGAAAGCTTATCTCAGTATGCAGTTGTAAACAGCAGCAAGTGGGGTACCTACAACTTACCATGTATTTTGTGAAAATAGCTTGAGCAGTCCACTTTATAAAGTGCTGTCTTCATGAAGATCTTTAATTCCAACTGTGTAAATACCTTAGATTTATGGGCGCCCAGTCATTTGTTTAGGGGAAAAGACACATTCTCCCTTGACATCAAAGGGAGTAGGATTAGGTTCTAAAGCTTTGCCTGGAAACTTGCAGTTCATTTCCAGGACTGTACAGGTGTGGATTTATCAGGAGAATTCAGAGAGCTTTGCCCTCCTCCGCAGTGCCACCAGCTTTGTTCAGTGCAGTATACGCTCCTTAGCGTGCCACGGTCACGGTTGTATGACTGCATAGCTCCTCCCATACAGATTAGGACTACCTCCACCCCATGACTAAGGCCTGTAACAGAAATAAGGTTTAAAGTATCTTGATATGTTTTCAGGTGATATTCTGAAATACCTGAGTTACTGCTTTTTCAGGCCATTTCAGGCATAATGGCATGCATGTTATGCGTTTCAGGCATAATAACGTCATGCATACTGAAGTATTTTTTAGGAATGTAGTAAGCCTCCATCTGCAATAAATTGCTGTGAGTGGACCTTTGAAGACAACTGCAGTACAAGGAACCACTTATCTGAATGCAGCTGAAGAATTTGATATTGCCTTTTAAAAAAGTAGATTACAGTAATACCTAATGGCATAAAAATTATTTCATTTCCCTTAAGGAAAAAAATAATGCCAATTTGCTCATGTGTGTTACAACACCACCTTCTAAAACAACTAATGACTTAAGTAAGTTGTTTTCTCCTGCAGATAACAACATCATAGTACTCAGGCAAAATAGCCATTTCTACAAATTCATTTAGTTGAATGGGATTTTAAAAGCTTAAAATGGTCCAGTGACATTCTCACTGGAAAATTCTGACTGAAACAGTAGTCAAACAGGTGTTGTGTCTTACCATGATGATTGTACTGGCTAAAATATATTTGGCATTTGAAAAGGAAAATTTTGGTATTTGCATTTTATTTACACACAAAGTCACCAATTAAGAAATAAAAAATCATTGTATAAATAAATTACAGAAAGACCTCATCGACATGAATTGGTGACAGTTAGAGGTAGATTGCAGTAGTATTCCTGGGCCAACTCTGTCCTTTTAGAATCACGTTTTCCTGTGAGCACATAGGTGTATATGCCCACACACATACAGGTGTGTGAACTCGTCCATTAAACTTTAGTTTATTACCAAGAGAAAATAAATATTTTCCCCCTTGAGTTACAGAGTTGCACCGTATTAAACTAAGCGCAAAGACTTAAGAACACGCTTCATTTACTACACCAATTATTTCCCTTTATTTCAAATGGATAACTTGAAGCTGTAAATGCAGAAACAATTATAGGATTGGGACCTTTTACATTAACTTGGAACAAAGGTATGCAATACATTTTTTTCAGAGCCCGGTTTACTCTGTCTCCATTAAACTTACATGAAGATGTACCCATTGGATGTTAGTATTTCCAGTACTGAATTACCGTGTTCTCCAGTGCCGTCTTCATTTCTGTACTTTCAACCAGAAACACACACAGTTGTAAAACGGCCTTTGATTCATCCGACATTACGAATTTAACAGTTGTTTAAGCTCGAGAGACGTTTTAAATCTGTATTAAAGTCAGCGCGTTATTCTGGAAATCCTAAGACTTGGAAAGATTCAGGTGCATTGGTGTAAGGTATTTTCCCTTCGTGTAAACAATATCCGTCCAGAGCTGAAGGGCTGTGTTTGTATGTCACAGGGTATCTCCAGCTGCGTCCAGCTGTGTGGCTGAGTCCCGAAGGCGACAGGCAAGCAAGGCTTCCTCTTAGAAACCAAGGAATTTTTGTCCAAGAACCGAGGAGCAAAGCGACCTAAGTGAGTACGAAAAGTCGTAGTTCATCGGATATAAATGCTGCTTTGCTGTTATCCTGTGCTGAGATTACTCACACTTTTACCTGCACAGAGGAACATCAGGAAATCTTTCAGGCTAGGACATTCTCTTGTCTCCAAACACTCCTTCACAACCCGCGGTTAAAATACTTCCAGTAAATCTGGTGGCGGTGGCGAGCATCAGCCTCCAGCGAAGGACCCTTCACCCGAACCGTCAGCATTCTCCCCCCGCTCGTCCAAAAAAAGGTTGTTTTTAAAAGCCACTCCACTTCGGTTCGTCCACATGGAAATCCCTGGCCCCGGCAACGCTTTCCGCAGCGGGTGTTTCAGTCCCTGCGACACGGCCTCC
>NW_009267230.1:4254202-4358262 GCF_000687185.1 Egretta garzetta
GGTGGCCCCAGCGGCGGCGGCGGCTCCTCTGAGGAGGGAGGGGGGCGGATTTCTCTCCCCCTCTCTCGGATTCTCGTTGGATTCAGACGCCGATTTGCTCAGGTAATCCCCCCTCCTTGTCTCCCCTTCCCCTCCCTGCCCTCTCCAGCAGCGGGCCAGGCCTCCCAGCCCAGGCGGCCCAGCGCTGCCGGGAGCAGAGGGGATTAGCTGTTATCCGGGGTAGAGGGGAGTAAGTGGCAACCGGAGGTGTTTATTTCGCAGCCCCCCTTCCTGCTCGCTCGGGTTTGGCGGAGGAGATTGGTTCCTCCCGGGCTGCCGGGAGGCCCAGGCCCGGTGGAGAGCGCAGGCCCGCCGGCCAGCGCCTTTACTCCAGCTCGGGGATTAGAAAGGCGAAGCGGCTTCTCAGTGACAGGCCTCAACCCGGAGAGGGGCAGGAGGAGGAGGAAACAATACAATTAGCCGCAAATGTGCACTGATCCTTTGCCATATTTACAACTTCGCCAGGGCCAGGAAGGAAGGTCCCGGCGCAGACAGCCCTCTGAAGTGGGGAAGGAGTAAGTGGAGGAAAAGGGGAAGAGAGACAATGTAAATACCCAGGAACAAAAATACCAGCTCTCTTCGCTATTACCTTCTCCTTCTAAACAACCTGCGTTCTGAACGTTCGAAAGTTCGAATGCATACGGATTTATAATATGCAGAAGTTTAATCTCTAATACAGCGATTGATTAGTGTGTTAATCACTTAGTATATTTATAGTATAAAACTAGTGCTTGTGGGATGATTGACACAGCATGGACACCTGCAGACCCAGGAAATACAGACAGGCAAGCATATTGTATCAGGTTCTCCACACAATCTCAGTGTCTATATGCTGTAGACATTCCTTGTTAGAGGAATATGTACTAAATTCAGAAGAAATACTATTTTATGCTTCTAACAAACAGAAAACGGCGGAGAGATGGTGTGTAAAGTGCTGTGTTTATGACATATAAGGGACCAAGGTGGAGATGAGATCTTTCCCAAAGTACTTCAGAATCAAACATAAATTTAATTACGTGAAAAGTGAGGAATGCTTAAAAAGTGTCATTTTCTCTTGTCAGGCCATATCACTTTGAGATCCTGCGGCTGTTATTGGCTGTTTGTGTCCATGATGTTTGAATATGTAATTAGGTGTCATTTTAACAGGTCAAATGTGTTTTGTAAATGACTGTTGATTAAGTGTCAGGTGTTTATAAATAAATGGTAGCTAATTTACAGTAAAGTAAATCTCGGACTTATGTGTGGTAGAGTTGAGAGTGTTCCTAAAAATTGAGGTAGCTTTAAAAAGAGATACCCTGTACTATGGAAATTACATAATTGAGGGAAATTTTAAGATACAAATTTTCGTCTTTCATATAGGAAGGAAATTTGTAAATGGCAAACAAGTATCAACATTACATAATTTGTCTATTTTTCAGCAGGTTTTTTAGTTGTTCAGGTGGAGCTGTTGTAATAATAAGTGGTTAATGTATCTAATAGAGTAACTTTCTGGTGCATTGTGTTTAGAGTCCTATAATAAAACTGTGCTATCGTGCCTCCGAGTGCCCTGATACATGTTTAAAAGGGTGAAGTTAATATAGCTGTCACGTAGAAGGCGTGTTTTTAATGCTGTAAATCCGTGTAGTAGTCAGTAGCGTGTCCGTGATTTGTATTGGTCAGGGAGCAGTTTGAATTTTAAAAAGCCTGAAGATCCTGCTGAGCCCCAATCCCGGCCTCCCTCCCTCCCACTAATCTCCCATTCCTGTCTTTGTGCTGCCTGGTCCTGTTAGACACTGTTTGCAACAGGGCCTCAGGCCTACGTGCGTGGAGAGGAACCATTTACACTTCGAAAAAGCAGCTTTTTATTTTTAAACTTTGCAAATTGCAGAGGGAGGCACTAGTTGTCTCTGAGTGTCCCCATCTCTGTGTGTAGCAGCAGAATTGCTCTTTTCTTTTGGTCCGTAGCATGCGTAGAGGCCGAGTATAACTCTGCTTTACAGGAAAGAAAGGACTGTGCAGAAGTAGTTGTAGTTCTTGGGTAGTTTTCATCATCAGGAAGCGACATTAGCTCTAGCGTTTCTTTCGTCGTCTGTTTGAAACAGCTCTCGTTTTAACAAAAATGGGTTTGTTAAGCTAACTATTGAACTTCTCTGACTTATTTTTCATTTAAGGAGGTTTGCTTTAAATATACCAGATATGAGCAGGAAATGAGCTACTGTAGTTATGTAGTTCCTGTCAAGTTTATCTTGCCAGGGTTGTGTTTACGGCACTTTTTTTTTTTTTTTTTTTTTTCTTTTTATCTGAAAGCATGCACATTTCTGGTATCAAAAATAGATGTATTTCTGGGGGGAAATTTAAGGTGCTGTCTGTTTGTGATTTGTAATGAGTTTTTTGGTTACGTTCTTCTGAGGCATATGTGATTAATCCTGAATTAGTTGCTTTATCACAGTTTATGTAGTTGTAAATTTCTCTACCTCAGAAAAATATTTTTAGCATACAGAAATATTTCATGTGAAAATGTTTGTAAGATGACTTTTGGTTTAGATTGTATATTTAGCACATTTAAGTGTGAGTGTGCAAAGCAGGACTATGTCGCTTTCATACTACTTTGTTCCTAATATTAGGACTTTACACTGGTCCACCGTTTATCACAACAGCTAGCTGCTTAAGGAGGATGTAGTTGTTTTATTCATGTTATAGAAATACAAAATTCATTATTCTCAAGATGTTAGTTGTAATAATTATTTTAAGTGAAAGAGGAAAATGCTTTCTTCTTGTTATCTTTTATTTTGTACTTTTGACTACTTTGTACATTCTGAATTTGTTTCCTGTGTACACGTTTTATTTCTTTTTTTTCCTCTCAACTTAAATGGTTTACCTGAAGTTATTCCAACAAAAAAATCTTTCCCTGCAACATTTTGCTGTCTTTTAAACCTGTTTCTATACTTTTTAAAAATAAAGACATAGGAACAGGTGTACCAGTAAAATAATTTTTTTTTATTTTTTTTTTAGATTTGAAATGTTTGAATTTTGATTTAGGAGAAACAGAACAGGATCAGAGAAGCGAAACATATGACTAAAACCCATTGTAGATCCCTGTTCTACATCAGAGTAGAGCTACCCCTGTGCAACCTTATTGCATGTTTGAGACTCTATGTACACTAATGTTCATATGACTCTTCTTGCAGAATCAAAGCAATAGATAGTCATTTCCTTGGGATAGAACCATGGGGTTTTTTTCGGTTTTGTTGTGTTTGTATGATGATTAAGGTAACGCAACCTTAATCCTAAATGCTTCATGTATATATTCCTCTACAATATAAATACATTTTGAAGGATACTAGATGAAAAATAGTCAAAGTGTGAATTGATTTGAGCCCGGGATTGGTATAACAAGTTTCCTATTGCAAATTTCTGTGTGTTCGGTGGCAAGTGTGATGCTTTCATGTGTATATTCTATTACAAAGTATTAAAGCCATGATATTGAATTTATATTAACATTTTGTAAATGTTGCACAAGAAATGTAAAATTAGTGGATAATTGCTGTAACTAGAAATAAATATACTTCTGTTCTGAATATGTAGATGTAGGAAAGAAACTAAGTCTTCAGATCAGCAATTTATGCTTTCTAGACATTCTAGAGAAATATATAATATTAATGAATGTGTGGACACTTTGACAACAGTTATGAGCATACTCAATTGGAAATGTGTGAGTAGTGATAGCTTTAGAATTTGGTGTCTGGTATGTATGAAGTGGGTCGTCCAGTGTTAGGGTAGCTATGTTGTGTCACAAAATACATCATTAGAAGTATTTAACATTTTAAAAAAATGGCCATTTCAATATGATACTGCTTATTTTCAATCTTGCTTTTCATATGCCTTTATAAGAAGTAGTGCGGGTTAGGTTAGCTTCAGATTTTGAATCATCAGCAGTAACGAATACTCAGTTGGCACGGAGATACCTGCAAGGAAATGCTTGAAATTGGTGATACCTGTGTATTGTTGCTAAGAACCCTGTACAATAATGATTCTTTTTAATAATCAAAAAAGGATGTACTTTTGAATTGACAATTGCTAAAGGCTTGTCTTCTAAAAACCTTTAGTGTAATCCATCTATATTTGTGTGTTCATTTTTTTAGAGTTACAAGCATACTTCTTGGTAGCTGAGCCTGACCCCCAAAGTATGTGTGAGAGCAGTGCTTTATATTGACATCTGCTACACCCCAGGAGTGAGGAAATTGTGTTTGAGGAGATTGTGCAGGATCTATGATTTGTGTCTCACTTCCTGTCCCTGCTGTTCACTATGGAAAATCTCACTAGCAAAAGGGAAGGGAGAAAGGATTTTGGCCCAACTGTGTGTGGAAACGAAAAGAAATTCCAGTCAAATTGAATGTTGTTGTTGATACTGTACTTGAGGGTGACAACTTGGTTTACACAAATAACTTTAAAAAACCCATGACCATTGAAGAATATTTTTCATGTTAAAGTTAGAAAAAATTCTGGAAAAACTCATTTTTATGGCCTTTAGTATTTGTATTGGTTGGTTTTAAGTGGTTTTCCAATCAGATCTCAAAATTCTTTATATGGGTACATATTTTAATTTTTCAGATTATTGCTGTGGTTTGATCTGAAGCACTTTGGTTTTTGTAGCAGCGCGTATATGTAGGTGTGTAATGCATTTTGGAGGAACGGTGTCAAAAAACACAACAAGACTGCGAAGTAAGGGACTCGGATAAAGAAATGGCAGACTAAGATTACAGAAACAAACATAATCCAGTCCCCTTCTCCATATGCTGGGCTTTTAACTACATAATTATATTCCCCCTTACCCTTGCAGCCCCAATTCAATGCCTTATACAGTGCATGGGAAATGCCAGCTGACGGGTATGCTGTTATAACCTAGTTTATGTATTTGTTCTTCTTTGTCATTCAGTGTGCAGCTTGCTGCCTTATTACCTGCTGTATACATCCAAATCTTCATGAATGCTGAAGTGTTTTCATCTGTTGACTTGTAGGAATTATCTCAAAATAAATATCTGCGTTTCACAAACATTAGAGAACTTATTTTTTTGCACATCTGTAAAAATATTTCTATTTTACAGATGGAAGACTGAAACAAAGTCAAAACAGCGAGTTTTAAAGTGCTTATAAATCTTGTGTAATTTGACATGCTTTATTCTTCAGGTTTTTGGAATTACTTTACAGCACTTAGTAAGTTCATAGCATTGTTTTCTTTGACTTCATTTGTGGTTGTGAATGTACTGCATTTCAACATACAGGCTCATTGTTTCTCATGCTAGATCCCTAAGAAGTATGGAATGTTTTTTTTCTGATAGCCTTTAACATTTATTATGTTTCAACTGTCTTGATTGTGCCAGTAGCTGGAAAAGAAGAGATTTCCTGTCCTGAAAAATTAAAAAGAATCACACTCATATTGTGAAGAAACCAAAATCTCTTAAAGTTTATTAGGAAGAACAGCCAACAACTAGATAATAACCCAGATCCCACAAGTAATTAAATGGCTTGCCTGCAATATTGGAAACTCAAAGTATTACTCTGCTAACTTCCAGCAGGAACCTGGAAGGGTATCCTAAGCATTGGTTGTTGGCTGTTAGGGATAAAACCCTGCCTCTTAAACTGATAATTGTTGCAGTTGATGTAAACTGTTCGAATGGAAATCTCTGCAGCCTAGTGGTCAGACCATTTCATTGTGATGTCAGTCTGTCGTCCAGCTGCTGTATGGCTGTTAGGAAAGCAAGACCGTTCCTGAGATGTCGTAAGTTCATTCCTAGCTGGAACATTGCTTTTGGGATGTAGGAAGTCCAGGTCCAAATGCCTAATCTGTGTCAGCCAGGGAAGTTCTTGAACTTTTTTCTCCCTGTGTGGCTTTTAATGTCATATGCGCTATACATGGCCTGGAGGCTGAGAGTATATTATGGAACAGGTAGAATAAGTATTGCTCAGTCTTTTTTATTTCTTCTTTTCTTTCTATCTTTACTTGTGATGGAAGTTTTCTGTGAAAATAAGTTTGGTTATTTTTGTTTTGTTTTTTAAGAAGAGTTGATTTTTATAAGTGGCAGTTTCCAGCAAAAGATCTCTTGGTGGGAAACTGGTTTTAATCAGTTAAATTTATTAACTACGCTTTATTCAAATTCCTTATTAAAGAAGTATAACGTCCCGCAGAAGTTTGAGAAACCTCCTTTCACAACGTAACTGTTTTGTTTCATGACATGTCATGTGCCGTATATGAGGCAGAGATCCTGTGAATAACAAAACCCAGTATATCATCGTTTGATGAGTGACTATCATAATGCACAAGAAACTAAATTTCTTAATACTTTAATCCTTGGGCTTATAGTACTAACCTTTTATTTTTCTTTTTAAAATATAATGTGATTTATCAAGTTCCTTGAATGTAAACACGTCTCTGTGATAGTGCAACACCTATCTCATGTTTGAGCGAAGAGTGTCTCCTCTGTGTTGACCAGGGACTCAGAAAGGATGAGGTTACAAATACTTTGTCTCTGAAATTTTGTTTTCAAGTCTGAGGTTTTAATAGGAACAGTCCACCTTTCTTGCACGTCAGATATGTTGCTTTCTCTTTTTCTTCTGATATGCTTGCTGGATATTAAGGATGGGGGAAAAAATTTAGAGAGCCCTCATCAGGTGCTATGTACAGCAGCTGCCTTAGTAACTGTAGAAAAAAATAATCTAGAATCTGCTTTTTTGTAGTATAAAACCTGGGAAAATTTCAGTAAAACTCTAATAAGACTGTGCTGAGAACTTACGGGGAGTGCTTTCTGAAGATCTAAAATCACTTCAACTGCAATACTTTTTTTTTTTTTTTTTCCCCCTGAAAGGAAAGTTAAAAATCTTCCTGATTATTTGTTTGTTAAATTTCTAGTTCAAACTAAGGAGACTTGATTGCCTTTTACTGTGTGAATGCTAGGTTCTCCTTTTTTTCTTTCTTTTTTTTTTTTTCTTTTTTAAATAAAGGACACGGATTTTCTTCTACTAGCATGCTCAGTGATGATTGGTTCTTCATGGCAGTTTCCTTAAAAACTCATGTTGAGGCATAACCTGTAACACAGAAAAACTTCAGTGTATCCTATTAAAATTTGGCAGTTACAAGGAATTGAAACATTGCTTAACAGAGTTACTAGCTGACTTTAAGAATGCATGTTACTCCCTGCTTGTTTTGTATAGGTAGAACTGATGGTAGGAAGCGTCAGGAAACTGATAAAGTCACTATGTAAAGGCACTGATTTTACTTCTGACTTTGCTAAACTTCAGTCATTTGGGTCGAAATCTTCCATGCTGGGTGGCTGCTTTTTATTGACTGATTCTTTTACAGCCAAAATAATTCACTGGTTCCTAAGGGTCATACTAGGAAAAAAAAAAATGTATAAAACTGATTTCTCACCTTTCTTCAAGTAATTGGAACACCACCATTATCTGGCAAAAGAATTTAAAATTTGAGAGTGAGGTGACTTTTTGCCTTACGGATGTGCATTTTGTTGCCATTTGAAAACCTGTCCAAAAATTGGGCAAGTTACTAGTGTCTGAAAAATTAGCTGACTTCTCTGATTTGGGCATTAATGTTGAAAAATTTAAGCACAACAGGACTTTCCTAGTAAGTTCAGTTCTAAGCAGTGAGATGTGGCACAGATTCTGAAGTTTTCTGGTGTCCATTCTCTGCTTACCTATGGTGCTGATACATTTGAATGTGGAAGAGACAAGAACTGAGGTTGCAGGTGGCTGGAAGGGTGAATGCATGGAGGAGAAAAGCAGTGGGCTGGAACCGGACACAGGGTGGGGAGGGAATGGGAGTTTGAAGGGCAGGAATGGGGAGGAGGGTAGGAGCCTGGAGTCCCTAAGGAAGTAATGACTGGACTCTGAGGACTGGATAAAGGAGCTGGTGGAACAGATACAAGTGTCCTTAGCAAAGATACAGGAAGAGCTGTGAAACAGCCTTAGCAAGAAGACAAGGCAGAAGGGTACTTTGGAATTGGGTCTCCAGTCAAGGAAGACAGTTCAGGGGTGGGGATGGGTGGGAATTATGTACTGAGAGAGGCCAGAGAGGGGAAGAAGACCAAATTGCCTGAGAAGCCAGAAGTACAAAACAAGGATTGGCTGGGCAAAGAAGCATTATTTCACACATAGGAATTCATTGTTTGAATTGTCGTCTTTTTTTTTTTTTTTTTTTTTTTTTTTAACTGAGGAAAAAGCATAGTAAAAAAAAAAGCTCAGAAATGTGGAATACTTCTTATAAGAGCAAGCAATAGGGAATTCTGTAGTTCAGCTTACCTGTGTAGTCTGCATTTGGCATCTTTGTGAATGCATTATGGTAGTCTTTAAGTCTGTCATCACTTTTTTCTTACAACAGGATGCCTGTTTCACTGACTGTGAGGGATGAATGTAGATGTAGCCTCCTTAATGGAGTCTTTTTTTTTTTTTTTTTTTTAAAAAACCCCAACAGGTTATATTAATGTCTTCTGGGATTAGCCTTAGGTATTGTTGATTCTGCCTTGGGGAAAGGAATAGACTCTTGAGATTGCTTCCAGTCCTGTCTTTTATGATTAAGTATTTTGATTTCTCTTTGGTGTTCAATGTGTAGTCCTTTGCCTTAACCACTTCATGTCATTAAGCCCTGCTTCAGAGATAGAATTCTTAATTTCCTTGTGGGCTTTTCTGTGAGATGTATTGTAATTTTGGAATGCTTTGCAAATACTTACTTTTTAAATGTTTTTGAGGAGAGTATGTAATCATGCAAGCTGGTAACTGAGATGCAAGAGTTGGTCTTTATAACCTTAGAAGTCGAACTGGAAAGCTGTAGGACCTGACTTTTCAATTAACTTGAATTTTTTTTGAATCGTAATGTGTATGATAATATTAGAACAGATTTTGTTAATTTTGGTTACAAATATGACTAATCGGTGCTTCTTCAAATTAGGCTTTGGAGCATGCAGGAAAAGAGGAACACAAAAATATTTACCATTGGTAATAGAAATAAAATGAGATTCCCAAGAATGGTATTTTTCTGTTTCCTGCTATCTGATCAGCAGCCTCTTTCTCTTCATACTTTTCTATCATTTTTACTTGAAGTTAGAGAGTCATGTATACAACGGACCTTACAGCCTTATGAATAGCCTCTGATTCATTTCCAGAGCAGATCCCTCCTGTAAGCTAATGAAGATTGAGCCTGGGGGATGGGAGGGGAATGTTAGACAATTATATAATCCAAGGATTGTGTCAGAGTCCTTGAGTGTAAGGGGCATTTATTAACTTTTGATTGGCTTTGCAAATGTGATCTTTCAGCCTGGGGCTGTGAGATTTCCTGGTGGAAGTCTAGAAAGCTTTGAGCTGATGCACAGAAAAATTAACGTTTGAGTATTTGTTGATGTCAACTTTTCTGTATTGAGTGTTCTGTTCTAGAGATTTTTTTTTAAGTCAGATCTCCAACATTTTTAATGATACAAATTTAGATGTATGGAAATGCATTCAGTGTAATACCTTTTTAAGCATTGCCTTGAAAACCAACTATTACAGTGCAGTAAGTAAAATTTTTAATCTTGATTTCTATGTCATAAAAAGGAATTGGAGTGAGATCAAAAAGGGACTTCATTGTTGTGATACTGCTGTTGAACAGGTCAGTCCTTGAGTGTCAAATCAAAAGTTTGAGATGTGTGAGCATGCAAAATGGAACTCCCAACTCCTGTGGTGCTGAGTAGGGGATCCAGAGATTTTTACCTCCTGAAAGAGAGTTTAAATCAATTTATTTGAGAATCATATTCTCTCTGTCAGGCTTTTTTCCTGTTCTAATTAATTTTCTTTGCACTGTGATGTAGTACTCCTTCAACAAGAGGAGAAGGGAATGCTCATTACCCCATAAAATCTTAGAGGCAGTTGAACACTGTAATGGATAGTGAGAAATGCATGTTTGAACCTCCTGCTTCTGAGGAGGATTTTAGAATCTGTGTGTCTGATATCCTGAGCAAGTGCTCTTCCTCTGTCTTGCTGAAATTTTGAGTGAAGTGTTGGAGGCGTGGCTAGTAAGCAGTGCAAAGTAATCAGTTTGCTGTGTTAGATATGTTCAAAGCATGTGTATGACTGGACTTTCCTATTCTGAAGATCTTGCCCAGGCTTAGGTGAAAAACAGGTGTTGAGCTGCTTAGTTCTGCAAAAATAGTGGCACTTCCGGCATACACTGAAGCGAAGCTGTAGGTGAACTTTCCTGGTGGTAATTTAGGTGACTAATAGCTTAGAGAGTTGTAGAAACACACTGTGCACTCTAGGGTCACTATTATAAAAGATTATTTAGAGTTATGGCTCTGCATATTTACTCACTGGAGTAATTCCCCCTGGTTCTATCTAGCATGATGTAAAGTTTAGTCATGTTATTTACAGAAATAGATAATTTGTTTTTACCATGGAAAATATCATTAAAATATTTGACAAATTGCATAAAAAGTGGTATGGTTTAAGAACTGTTTTGTCTGTAATTGTCTAAATATCATTACATTAACAAGCCATCATAATACTAGAGGGTAGTCTTGGTTTTCACATCACACTGTAATCTTAGGCTGCAACCTGAAGAAAGAAAAATGAAAGCTACTTACTTAATTTAGTGCCATGTAAAATTAGTAGACTTCAGAATAGGAATACTTTCTTTTTCTGTAAATGTTTGTGTTTATTCCTGACAAATCCTTTTTCTAGGCTCTGAGTAGACATACGATGTCATGGGATTAAGCAAATTCTTAATCACATCTTGATAAATAATTAGCCAATGAAGTCTTGTAAAAAGCTCTGTAGATGGACTTCTGAGTATTCAACACAACTTGTTAAGTCCTGGTAATTTGAAGTTATTGCATGCTCAGCTACGGTGAATGTTCAGTTGTGTATATGTAGCCTGTGGCAATTGCACATAACTTGATTTAATTTAACCCCATTTTGTTGCTAGATAAGAAAGGTTGAATTAGTTTGCATTTCTCATGGGCTAAGTGTATATGAATAATTATTGAAAGTCAGCTGATGACTTGAGAGTCTGGGCTAATCAACTTGCCCAAACGTGGCTGACACGCCGTGTAAACCTGTGTGAATTTTGGAAGGGAACAATATTTGTCTGAAACAAAACTGTTGAGGTCTCCTACCTGCACCTAATTATTGATGCAGGTGTAAATTTGAACAAGTGTTTTGGGAAGGACAGTAAAAATGGGTGAAATATCTCATTGTAAAATACACTAATTTCAAAATCCTGTTAGAAGATACCATAAAGCTTATTACACATGTAAGCAGATAACTATTTTAAACAAGAACAGAAAAACCTCATCAGTTTATGATGATGAAGCTTACATACTTATGAAAACCAAACAGAAATTAGAAGATAGATGTGCTCTTGTTTTAAAAGTGACCCTATAGAAATAGCCTCAGTTACTGAAGACATTAAATTTGCTGTACAGAACTTACAGGTTTTATTAGAAAAATTACATTCACCTTGATAGAAAGAATTCAGTTTAATTTCATTTGCATGATAATAGTGAATATTCTGTAAATCATTACATAGAGGTTCATTAATGGGATTGTGTGTCAAATAATGCTTTAATGTTATACTTCTGTGAATGGATTACCTTCAGTTGGGTTTATACAGGTATAATTACTTGAAATTGGTAGATACCAACATATTTGCTTCCTGAAATAAGTTAGAATTTCAGTTGGACTTTAAGTAGCATAGTCCCTAAACTTAGGGTATTCAGATACAGTAAAATACTTCCTCACTGAACTCAATCATTATAGTAGTAAACAGTCTTCATGCACGCAAGACTACATAAGAAGAATTTTCGTTTTTCTTTAAATAATGTCTAATGATTTTGTAGATTAGATTACCCCATTAAGATCAACAGTAGCTTTAATTATTCTGTTGTAGTTACTTAGTATTGTTCTGTGGTTAATTTGGGTTTTGTCGTAATCATTGTTAAGCATTTTATGAATCTTTGTAAGTTAAAGATGTTTGTATTTTGGGGAGGATGGGGTGGGGGTGTGTTGTGGCCTGGAGTGCTAATTGCTATGATGTAGTGGTGGGCTCCCACTTGTGATTTCTGTACAATAACTTTCCAAACTCTGATCATAGTTTAATAAATTCAACACTCAGGTAGCTTACTAACATACTCATCAGTGGTACGTTAATGTAGATGTTAATTAGCTTCAGAGAATTTGAAAGATTTTTTTATAAACACCTGCGTAAAAGGCTTATATATATGGCCAGGTAATAACTCAGATACTTGTTGACTGAAAAGCACAGACTCATGTTTGAAAATTTGCCTTAAAATCTTTCAGAAATAAGAAATACCTACTTGACAGCCAGTGTCTTAGAAGATCTAGAAAAGGATGTTTGCTGTGAGTAAACAGTAAGAATAATTAGCAGTGGGGGGAGCTCAAGTTCCTTGTACTGTGAACCTGGAAAACACAAATGTAAATGAATGCTGGATTATGTGAGATAGCAGTTTAGTACTATACAGAATACTAGTGTCAGTATAAATTTGTGTCTCAGACACAGTATTACCGTATGTGCCAAAGCATGCAGGCAATAATGTCAAACATGTGGCCTGGGAAGGCCGCTTGTGGTTCTGCAAGCTCTAATTTATGGTCTCCCATGGCAACTGTTAAAGAGAAAAAAGGATTATGAATTGAGATGTGTCCCTGGATCATGTCCTGTGAGTTTAATGTGAAGAGTTTAAGTTATTCTTTTGTGGAGGTAAACAACCTGTTGCCACAGGAACAGTTCTTTTCCTTGTTTCTACTACTTAGCTGCTCTCCTCTGAGTTGTATGTTTTATTGCAGAGGTTGGTGGTAAGTTAGTGCTTGCAGTACAGGAAAACAGGACAAACTCAGTAGTTTAATGGCCTGGACGAATAGCTAGCAAAGGACAGCATCCCTGCCTGCATAGGTGCCTCGGCATCTGACGTAAAAAAGAAAGACTGAGAACTAGCTACTCCTTGTTGCTACTTTAGTGTATATGTCAGTCTTGATGCAAGATAAGTTGAGGCCTGATGCATTTCAGCTGCTTCTGGTTTCTGTTCAAATAGTGTGTGAATGAAACTAGAAGGGTATCATGCTTCATTTTTAATGCTTCCGTATTGCCAGAATATTCCCATAAAGTTGTGTAGCCTCTGGGTCTCCTTTGTGCTGAAGTAATTTCCAGTTTGGAAAAAAAGCAAATTGATTCTATTCCTTCTACAATAGCAAAGCTACAGAGAACTGACAATGTTCTCCAAAATGAGCCTGTGACTTGTGAAATAATGTTAATGCTTCACACTAGAAAGATTGAGCTACCTCTCTAAAAGGTAGGTGTTATCACCTGCATTTCAGGGAATACTGCAAAGATCAGCTTTAGTTTTCCCTCAAAAGTACTGCCCTATAAATAAATATTTATAGCAGTGCTGTGGTTTACATCTTACTTTGTACATCCTCATTGTCATTCATAGCTGAATTGTGATAGGCAAACAGGTGTAACTATATTTTTCTCGTAACAGGGTGACCTGAAATACCTAGCACACTTACTTTAGGCTATTTTTAAATGTTTACGTTTTAAGTAATTAAAGATATAGTGATGGTAATCAAATTTCTTTGGGGTTTTTGTGTTTTTCAACATACGTAAAAGTCTTCAAATGTAACTTACCTGCATTTTAAAATCCATTTCCTTGCTGTCATTGCAAATTGTTGCAGTTCAACCAGTTATAAAAATAAAGTGCTCAGCATGCAGTTGTGTAAATTCTATTAAAAATGAAGCATGACAGAGAAATCTAGGCTTCAGTTTATTTATTAATTTGATTTATCTGCACGGTCAATTGTGGTTGTTCATGTCTCTGTAGCATATGGGCCACAGTTCACCTGCGCCTTAGCAACAGCTGGGACAATAGTGCTGTCTGAATTCTGTAGTTGAAAGCTTTGTATTAAAGCCTCAGAGAAATTGAGGGCTATAATTAGCCCTCTCTTTGACAGTAGTGAGTTTTAGATCCTTAAGAAAAGAAGATGGTCATCATTTGGAGTGAAGTGCCTGGAGGATAGAGTACATAGAAGATAAGCAGAACTTCTGTGTGTTGGATACAGGCTGGGGTGAAAGGATTCAGCATGGCTTGTCTTGGCGTGATCCTGTGAGGCCCGATCTAACCTTCATGGAGTAGTTCTTGGGCCTTCTCCATATGCCCATAACAAAGTCAACTTGGCAGTTCAGTTGGTAACTTACAACTGTGTCCCTGGCCTAAGACGTGCTTCTCTTTTATTTTAGTATACCCATTCAGAATTTAGAGATGTATTTATAGGATGGCTGTGGATTTTTATTTAATCAATCAAGTGGTATCTGCAGCTCATAGAAATGAAGTACACAAATGGGAAAATGCAGTTTTTGCTGTTTCAGTCACTACTTGATGATTAACTTTATCATATTGGAAGGCATGACTTAAATAAATAATGAAAAAAAATTTGTTGTATATTAATGGAGAAGTAGTAGCAGTGCATTTGTCCTTTCTGAGATTTTACCAGTCACTTCTTTGAAGAAGTAATTTTAAGAGCGCTTTTTTACTTTTATTATGTAGGTTTTTTGCCATGTTTTTTATTTGTCAACCTCATTATTGCCTTGCTTTTGTAAGTGAGAGCTTGTATATGTGACAGAATATGCTTTCTGGAAAGGCTGCATGAATACTGAAGTAACAGAGGTTGGAAACAAGCTTAACTAAACCAAAACAAGCCACTTTTATACCGAGACTTAGATTTCTGCATTTCTTTGATGTTAGTTTAAATATCCTACTTTTTTTAACAAGTATAATCCTTTTTCACTAGTAAATGTTTGCTCATCACTCCCCTTTCCCACCCTCCCGCCAAATTTGAAATTTGCTGTTTAAATCACTAACTCTTGTAAGCCAGTGAAGAAGGCACATAATGAAAGACCACTCTTGGGATTGGGGGGAGTAAAAATCTTTCTTGTCCTGTTTTATTTTTGAGCATTGACAGAAGAGGTTGCTTGGGCAGAGTATGAATGAGGCTGTCTTTCTCTGGTTTGTATGTTGTAACAGGTTAGTGAATGAGAGCTTTGCAAGTGTGTGATGTGAACAAGATGGAAAGGCTTTAGTCCCTTTCTCACCTTGCAAAATAGGAAGTTGGGTAGGTTTGTGGGATACAATTTGAATTCTGAGGGGGCATGTTTGTTGATTTGCAATAATTTAATAACTTTTTTTTTCAGTACACTTCTTATTTCATTGGGAAATATGGATTAGCATATGTCAATATGTTGTCTTGTTTGCTTACTTGTGTTTAGTTTTAGCAATAATGACAACTAGTGAACTTCCTGTATGGTACATTGTACAGTTTTCGATGACACTCCTAAGCAAAATAAAACAATGTATGGCCTATCTGATCAAATTGCTGGAAAAGTTGTGTCAGTAACAATACTTGGATTGACATTTGAAAACAACATAGTGATATTTGTGGAAAAAAATCAAATCAAAGTGTACTAGGCCTGCAATTAGAATGTAACTGAAGTGTTTTATTGTAGAAATATGTAATGGGATAAAGCTGTTCTGTTATTTTAAAATAAAGTACTTAAAGGGAAGTGTTTTCTAAGCTATGTCCACTTTGATAAATAACAGTTTTCAGTGAAACATTCTAATTTTAAAAATTCTCATTCAGTTTAACGGACAGCTGTCTAGGAGAGAGGTTCTGCATAAATCCTTTATCTCTAGCCATTAATGGTGAGAGAAGTGGGATTTTCACCAGTATCTTTCCCCTGTATGTCATTTATAGGGGTCTTACGTGCTGTAATATCTGAATAATGTCCTTAAACTTCTGGCTATCAAATGATTTCTGGTTTTGTACATGTATAAGATCGTAGCTCTAAGATCTCTTCCAGGTCTTTCATGTGCTTCTTGCTTTTCCTGTTATTTTCTAGATCCTATCACAGTCCACTTCAGAGAGCCTTAGACAGCTTTGATCTCATTATTTTTAAATTTTGCTAAACAGGCAGGTTTACTAGAGGTTACAGGAGATGGCTAGGACTTTTGGAGGAGCTTTAGTTGTCTTGGTGCTAATGTGGATTTTTTGGATATTCCTTTAACAAACAAAAATTCTCTGTTTACCAGATGTGGATTTAGAAAATAAAAGACATAGAGAGTTAAGGTGTCCATAGTTCAGTTTGTCACCTCTCATCCATAACTCTATCTACTATGCTTTTTTTATCAGGTTCATATGACAGGACGGTGGTCACATGATTGTACAGCTTCCCATCTTCAAGACTGCTACATCTAAATTTCCTTAAGCTTAAAAAAAAAATACTGTATGTGCAGTGATTATATCAAGGCCAGCTAGGGCAATTATGGTAGTCAATGAAGTATAACTTAATAGCTGGATTTTCTAATTTCTTGTACTATAAAATCGGCAGTTTAGTTATACAAGTTTGACAGTATAAGTTTGACAGTATAGTACTTGGGGATCATAAAGACCATTAATACAAACTTCTGTGCATAATGTGAAATTAAGTTAGTACCTTTTTTCAGAGTATGGGAGCTTATTAAGAGTGACCATGCTTAGTCAGTGCACAGCCTATCCTAAATTGTTGAATAGTTACTTTGTTTAGTCAGTTTGTTTACCTGAACAGTAATACTTTCTCCACAATAGGTAGAGCAGGATTTTTGAAAGTTATTAAAATTAAACTAGCTTATTAAACTAGTTTATTCAGAACTGTTGAGTTGTAGTGAGAAATAGTTGATATAAAGGGCCATGGTCTTCTGAGTCTCTAGAACTGGAAAAGTAAGGAAAAATGCTTTTATTCAAAGTTGATGAATAAAACCTCTCTACCAAGTTTATTTACTTTTTCTGGTAAGAACTCTCCTTAACACTGTAGTTTAATTTACATCTGTGAAAAGGACAGTCTCTAAAAACTAGATTAAAAATCTGTGATAGTGCTGTTGCATGCAGTCATTACGTATTGACTGAAGAGTCCATTCTGGATTATATATTTCCCCCTTCCCTTGTTTTGTGTTTTAGATGGAAAATGCAGGATTTTGTGTTTGTTGTAAATCATGTTGCCAAATAGATTGTCATATGCAAGAGTTTAACTGTGAAAAAGACTAATGAGCTGAAATAATCTATTTTTCTAGTTTTACAGTGATTCTTCTCTTAAACTTCATTTTGATACTGCTTGTCCAGTCATGCCTGTAACTACAGCTTTAATTTGCCTAAACAAAAATAGTTGTTAATTTAGGTACTGTTACTGGGGAAGTGCTAGTGGCCAGAAATTTTTATGATGGACTTGATAGCATTAATCCTGCTTGTGTTATCTGTTTGAGTGTGTGTCTGTATATAACAGAAAGAGAACTGACAAATATATAATTTGAAAAACAATTTGAGTACCAGGCAGAAAAAAAACCTCAACTGGCAGCCAGTTGAGGTGTTACTCTTAACAAAAAATGTCCCTTCTGATTCCTAAAAAACAGCTTTTCAGAATACTTGATTTTGGTATGATGTCAGCTACCTTTTAGTCTGTTTTATGAAACTTTGGGGGGCATGTCTCAGTGTGTGGAAATTCCTTTTTTTTTTCTTCTCACAAGGATTTGTCTGTCCAACTGAATGTATTAAAACACTGAGATAGTACAAGACCAGACCTTAATATTAACAGTAATCATGTTATGCTTTTCTGTAGTTCAAGTTACCTGTACCTATAATTTCTTAACTTTTCCAGTTCCTAGCTTGAAGAGCAAGTGGATAAAACATGTAAGATGAAGTAGAAGGTGGTATTATTGTACAAGGAAAAACCCCAAAGCTTTGCAACTTTTAAAGTTTCCAGCACCTTAACAGCAGAGAGCATTTCTGCACCCTTTGTCTAGTCAGGTATCATACAACTTGTGCCATATGACTCTTGAAATTGGGTGACTGATACTAAATTTTTAAGAAATGCCTTTTTCTACCTACCTCTTGAGAGATCTCAGTTGCCTCGTGGCAGAAATCCTGACAATTAGATAGATTTTTTTTTTTTTTTTTTAAGTTAACCACTAGAATTGCAATACACTGGTTTTGGGAAATGACATACAAACTGGTATTTTTAAAGAATGTTTTCTTACAGTCTGTTTAAGCTTTGCCTTAACCATATATTTTGAATTTAACTTTGTATTTGCTATTTGCTTAGTAGTGTCGTGGTTTAACCCGGCTGGCAACTCAGCACCACGCAATTGCTCGCTCACTCCCCCCCCTCCCTCAGGGGGATGGGGGAGAGAATCGGAAAGAAAATAAAAGGTTAGAGCCGAGGGCTGAGATAAAGACAGTTTAATAAGAGAGAATAATAATAATAGTAATAATGAGAATAGTGTGTTATCAACATTCTTCTGGTACTAAATCCAAAACACAGCACTATGCTAGCTACTGTGAAGAAAATTAACTCTATCCCAGCCAAAACCAGGACAAGTAGGTCTCACTGAATTCCTATATAAGGTTATACCTTAGACAAATTATACCTTGATCTTCAAACAGTTGGTGGCACTTGATTGATGCAGTCTTAAAGATTCTCTCAGTTTCTACAGCCAAGGAATGACTTACAGTGCTTGCTCATAATTTCTCAGAAGCACCATTTGCTCGAACATGCAGGCTGAAACTGGTAAAAGTGAGGGAAATCTTTCTTAGCTGACCTAGGCAATGAAATTGCTTTTCAGAGGGATTAAAACCACAAACAACTGTTAGAAGTTTAAGAATTAACTGCGAACAGAAAAAAGAGCTTTTGGATAAGAAGGGTGTATTCCTTTGTGTTGAGCATTACCTAAGATGGGATCTATTCTTAATTGAACTCTGTTGTTAGTGGAGCTGTATGCGGTTGTGACTAGTATAAAAACTGGCATGGCCTGTGATTCTTACTATTCAGGAAAGAAAAAAAAGAGAAAAATACTGCACCTGAAAATGTTATAGTGTTAAAAATTCAAAGTACTTTGAGTAACAGCAAAATACTGGAAGCAATTTTTAAAGCGATATTCTCCTGAGCCAAATTTTTGCTTCTCCAATTTCTACTATCCTTGTTTTTTAAATCCTTTTCAAGTTTATTCCTGCAAAGATCTCCGTGTGACCAAGGAATTGCAGAAACCATTCTCTTGCACAGGTATTGCAAAACTTCCAGTGACCTAAGCAAGTTTCTACAGGTCAGTTAATACCTCAGCAGCTTCTGTCCCATAGAGAAGGCTTTCCCCATCACATGAGAGTGATGAAATACCAGTGGTACACTGGTGGACACCTTTTTTTAAATGAGCTCTTTTACCTGTGGTGTGTCGTCTTATCAGTACAGCAGAAATACCATGAATGCCTACATCAGCACAAAGTATAGTGAGTGCATCAAACTGGGGCCAGCTATTTTCTTTAGTTTTCCTCTCTACTCTGTTCATTGGACAGTGTGACCTCCAACTCAAAATTTTTTTCATGTTTTGATACTACAACTTTCAGATTGCCCATGTTGTGTCCAAAATTATGCCTTTGTAATCAAGGGGAAGAAAAGCAACAAACCCAAACCATATCAGAAGTTACAGACTTTGAAAGTGCTAGTACTCAGTAAATTTGATCATATGTTTAATTTTGTGATGTTAATTTCCGAAGAGATGGAGAGAAAGGTATAAGGAGGATGTCATTGGACAAGCCTTATTCCTTGTTCACAGAATTCAGGTGTAAGACTTTTTTGCTAAAGGCTGTCAATAACTACTTGCAGTTTGATGGACAAGTGCCTCTCCCTGTCCACCACGCCATATGTTGATGATGCATCTTTGCCTACCACCTTCTAAAACTCAAGACAGCTTTCTGCTCCTTGAAAGGCCGGTGAAAAGTCTGCAGGACCCATAAATATTTCTGAGAAATACTGCCACTCAAGCTCAGGCTTTACTTGCCTCTTCATAAAAGTGCTACTTATTTTCTAGTATTTACTAGTGCTGTTATTTGTGAATCATGAATCATCTTGGGTCATTGTCAGATAATCCTTTTCAAAAAGCACAGTGTTGGAGGCATTGCCAAAATATTCCTGAAGTTTCATCCAGAAGCTGTTACTGCTTTGAAGGCATGTATACATAATTTTGAGTTGGAGGTCAGGTTGTCCACGGAATGGAATTCAGCTTAGAGAAGGGCTTGCCTTTAATATCTGAAATAGGAACCTGTACAAAATAAGCCATTTTCAGTGGACAGTGAGGATTAAATTTGAAGTGTGTATTCATGAGTGCCATCTACATGGTGTTACATAATGGGTTGACTATCTACATATATATATAGACACACATATTTCACACCTCAGCTGTGAGTTGTTTCCAGTCAGTCTATTCAGTAAAACAGAACTTCTTTCCAATAAACTGCTAGGGGTTTGTTGGTAAATGAAACATCAGGTGGAGTTTGAGTTTGTGTGGTTCTCTGGAGACCACCATATGTAATTATTGTACAGCATAAAAATAGAAATTGTGATAATTTTGGTGACTTCCCAGTCTGCAGTAGTAGTAACTTGGTTAAGTCTTGGGTGTTTTTCTCTAGAATAGTACCAGTGAAAATAGCCAGAACTTGCCAGTGTTCTTACGCTGCTGTGCTGCGAAACAGTGTAAAGTAGTTTCATGGATTCTGCAGAACAGTGTGATAGAAATTCTCCAACAACCTAAGTCTATGTGAATAGTGGATGTTATATCAATACATATATTGATACACTATAGTGTTGGTCTCCTCTCCTGGGGGAGCAAAAGGAGCAGGATTAATCCTAGTTTTTCTTGGTGTTTCTGTAGTAATAGTTTCTCTTGATCTTTGAGTTGAAGCAGTGGGGATAGTGTGGAAGGAGACCTGGCTAATGAATAGAATTGAGTGAAAAGGAAAGCAGTAAGATGTAGAATAATTGAATTTGAGGAAAGATTTTTACAAAATAATATTTTTGAAGAGTTGCCAGTAACAACAGTAGTAGGAAAGGCGGCATATTTGTTTTTGCTTTAGCAGTTGAAAATACACAGAAGGAGGCAAAGGGAGATAAAGAAACGATTAGTGCCTTTCTCCCGTTTCTCAGTCCAGCTCTTAATTGCATTAGAAATTTAAAATACAGATTTCTTCTTGAGTACCCCCTTTCAGGATAAGATTAGGTCATCTCATTCTTACCCTCCTATTTGTGTACTATATTGTCCTTCCTCGTTGAAATGAATAATGAATCAGAGACAGTGCTGTGAGAGCAGTAGCTTTCAGTGACAGTAAGCCACTGAAACAGTTCAGCTGTTACATGGAACTTTATCCTGTGCTTTATGTCAGCACCTTTAGTGCTACTAGTTTCACTCAGCATCTCTGATTCTCAAGTTGTCCTGCATTTATCGTTCTGTATATTAATTTCTATTTACTATTCCTGTTCCCTGATGCATTCATTTAGAGAAAGTCATGGGACTAACTTTTGTCAACTGATCATGCTACTCCTTGCTCCATTTTTACTGTTTATGTACACAATGCAGTAAGCTGTTTAATTTATATTGTGAATGGTCTAAATTAAAAATATATGAATAACAGTGGGGCGATTCAGACTCCTGCTTCTTTAATCCAAACTTACAATATGAAACACATACTTTGATAAAATTACCATGCTAATGCAAGAGTAAACGAAACTGAAAACTTACTGATGTATAAAGCATATGTTTGTTAGGGCTAAACTTCCATTGCTAAAGTATGATAGCACAGTGTTTTTGTATATTGACAGTGGCATGTTTGCACTTCTACTATATTATCAGTTGCAAAGCTGCTGGAAGTCACATGCAGTTACCATAGCTTAGCTAATGCACAGTAGCCTGAAGAAGAGCCCTAGGCCAGAATATTGACAATATACGGATAGAGGAAGCCTTGATGGCTGCTGTTCTTGGACTGAACTAAACCAAAACTCATTCAGTGATTCATCAGGAAAATAATAAAACCCATTCCTGAAATAAGCAGTTTTCTAACCTGGTGAAAGAGTAGCACATTACCTCGGCTGTGTGACTGCCTTCAAAACCAGAAGTTGCAGTAACCTTTTCAGTCTCAGGAAAGATGGGATAATTTGTGGGTACATAAAGTAGGTAAATATAGTTATGTTTACGAGTTTATGTAAGGGTATACAAGTTTTACCTTGTGTATGACAATCAGCAAATGCTGATTGAAATGCTTTTCAAGGAAAATATTGTTCAAAAGAGATTTCAGGGTGGAGCTATGGACTTGGGGTTCTTTGATCATGGGGAGGTTTACGTGGCACTGGGCCTGTTGACAACAGATGGTGCCCAGCTCTCTCAGAGGGGGAAAAGGATCCTTGCTCATGAACTGGTGGGGCTTGTTGAGAGGGCTTTAAACTAGGCCTGAAGGGGGGAGGGGATATAACCAGGCTGGGGCTGCCCAGGGAGGTGGTTGAGTCCCCGTCCCTGGAGGTATTTAAAAGAAGGATAGATGAGGTGCTTAGGGACATGGTTTAGTGGTGGGATGGCAGGGTTAGGTTAAAAGTTGGACTCAATGATCTTAAAGGTCTTTTCCAACCAAGGTGATTCTATGATTCTATTCTATGATCTAGGAAATGTACTTTGTATACAGAAGACAGAACAATGCATTTGACTGTTAGTGTGAAAGAGGCAATGGTAGAGGGAGCTGGACTTACTGACAGTGTGGAGGAGGTGGAATGAAGTGTGGAGACAAAGTGTGTTCAGTGATACATAGTATCAAGTGGGAAAAACTATGCAAAGTCTTGCAACTGTAACATTGTGGGCTAGAGATGGAAGCTGGTTGAAGATACAACACAAAAAATGGACTCAAAATGCCCTGAAGACAGTTGTAACAATGAACTATGCTGTGGGTGTGAGGACAAAATCAGTCTGAAACCAGAATGTAAATGACACAACCAGTTAAAAAAAAGATGCTGACAAATTGGAGTGAGTGTGACAGAGGGCCACTGAGATGGCTAGGGGGCTGGAGCATGAAATGTAGAAGGAGAATTTGAGGTAAGTGGGTTTGTTTACCCTGGTGAAGAGAAAGCTGAGAGAGATTGAAATGCTGTCTTTAACTAGCTAATGAGCGTTTACATAGAAGACAAAACAAGCTCCTCTGAGGTGCACAACAAAAGAAGCTACAGCTGCTGTTGCAATAAGGGAACTACTGGTTGGATTTAACTGGGAAAAAATTCACAATGAATCTCCATCCTCAGAAGTATTCAGAACTTGACTGGGAAGGCCCTTAGTAGCCTGATGTAACTTTGAAGTTGCTCCTACTTTGAGCAGAGGGTTGGTCCAGAGGTCCCTCTGAGCCTAAGTAGATCTATGATTTTGTGGCAACTTCTGTTTAGAGTTGTTATCTATACTTGTAGCAGTAGCAGTTACTGAGGGAAAGCATTGTTAAAATACTGGACTAGCTAAATCTTACTTGGATGACGTATTCGATATAAGCCATCCAAGCGTGAATGTAAAGTTTCATTTAAGCACAATACATGGAAGTTATTCTCCTGTCTAACATGAGTTATATGGTACCTCTCATGAATTTGATGAAATTAAATGTTTTGGTTAGGTTAAGATGTTTATCTAAAAGGTAGCTTTTAAAATGTATTTTCAAATTTCTGTATCTAATTTACTACATTTGCATATCCAGTTTTTGAAATTCTTTGTTTAAATGATGAAAGAAAGAGTGGGAATAGTTGTACTGAAGTACCTTGTGTAGAGGTGTTTCCTACAGGGTGTTACTCAAAGCAGTCATATTTACAAGTCAGTTTCTTCCTAATATTTTTATTCTTTCTGTCCTGTTCCTATGGATGGACTTTTTTTGTAGATAGAGGCTGTTGAATAGCTTTAACTCTGTGTTCTTTCACAGTAGTGTTGTTTAAAGAGTATGATTTGATCTTTTCTGAAGAACATTTTTATTCTTTTAGCTACTGAAAAGTTATATGCTGGTGCAGGATTTCATTGTAGGTAAGTGCAAGAAGGTACACACTTTCATTGTAAGACAGTGTTAAACATTAGAAGATTGTTAATAGTAAATACAAGTTCTGAAGATGGATCTGCAAGCTATTTAAAATAGTGGATTGGTTAAAAAGCCATGAATAAAAAAAAAAAAAGTTAATTGTATCACTTGTGGATTTAAAGTTGCTAGCAATTGTCAGTGTAAGGAAGGATGGGAATACCTGCCAGGAAAAATTTGATGACCTTGAGAGCTGCAGAAATGGAAGTTGGGTGAAATTTAAGTGCCAAATGTTGGTACATTTAGAGATTCATTACTAGAATTTCTGCTGCAAGCAGACAGCTTTTCAGCTTCGTATGACAGAGGAAGCATCAGATCCATGTATATTAATATTATTACAAAATATCTGGTTAGTCATCAGTAAAATTAGACTATTAAAAAGCATATGCAGTTTTTGAATTTATCAGGAGAGGTATGTCTCTGTAGAGATACTAAAGTATCAAGAGTATAAGCATTGAGATTGCATTGGTGCCTGGTTCCTTTGTGCTCAGGAAAAAAATAACCAGATGGTATCAAATGTAGAGGCTAGTAAGAAGACTGGGAAAATTTATTTTATGTGAAAACTTACTTTGGAAGAGGACACTCTCAGCATAACTTACAGTGCAGCACCCCGAACTGATTTGTTTACATGGTTTCTGGGCTACAGCTGGCTCATGTCTGAAACATCAGGGTGTTTACTGAGCGGTACTCTTAATATTTCACCTATTCGTGAAACAGTTCCTAAGCTTTTCTTCTCTCTTGTTCCATTTCTGAGCTTGTGACCATGCTTTCTGGGAAGTGATGCTCTTGCTGCTAATTTTGTCAAATCTGTAAACCGCTTGTGTTCTACAGCTCCATCTTTAGGGGGTTGCTGAGGGATGGTATAAAAGAGCTCTCCAAACATTCTGGAAGGGTTCACTTCTGGAAAGGAGAGACAAAGACAATGCAAGAAAAAGGGAATATAAGCTGACTTTGAATAATTCCAGTCTGGAAATTGATACAAAGCTCTCAAATGCAAAAGAATTACCCTCCAATAAGAATGATGATGGTGAAATGTTTAACTAGTTAAGGAAGAAAAGTTCATGGGATTACTAAATGCTTAAAATACATTATGTGATATAAATGATAAGGGTCTGGACTTTCATGATAAGGGAACTCCTTATTTCTTAAGCAAGCAGTGTGAGAAATTGTTTAATAATTTCTCATGTGTTTAATGTGAAAAGATAAAATCTGTAAATAACAAAAGTTACACGAACCTGAAAATTACATTACAGGACTACTATATTTAGCCATACTCAATGTCATGGAATTACTGTTACGCGTTAAGCTCTTGGCAGTTTTAGACTGTACCTCTCTTTGAAAAGGAACGTTATATCTAATTTATTCAGATGGCTTTCTAAGGTGTATTCTGAACATTACATTTTTACATTGATAACTAAAGTTTGTTCTTTTTTTTCTGTTGGGAATGTAGAGTTGCTGTTACTACTAGAAGGTGAGGCAGATTGGTCCCCCTCACTTTGCCTAGCTGGAACTTACTATTCATATGTAAATCCATTGGTGCTAATAGGATTGAGATTTCTGGGTATCTTAAAGTGGAAATGAAACAAACATTTCTAGTATTCAACTGTTTCAATTGAAGGATTTGTGCGAGTGTAATGTAGAACCTAAAGAAGTGGTGTGTTTGAAAGGAGGAACCTGATTTGATGCTGCAATTGTAGGTGGATACCTGAAAGAACAGACCTACTTTCTTTGCATGTTGCTTTTTCTTTGAAATTAATACAATAAATGGTGATGTTGATTTGTAGTCATACTGCTATGGGAGCTATTTGTTCAAAATATGAGAATGGCACTGTGTTATGGGATTCACAAAAACGTAGTTAAGACCCTATTTTGGAAAGCTTACATTCTAAATGCATATTGTATTACTCCTTTACCGAAACTATTTCTTTTGCTAAGGTGCATTTCTTTTGATTCAAAGGAATAGGCTTCACTGTTTCTTTTCTAGTCCAAAATAGTTTTAGTCTGTCTTCATGACTTTTCAGAGGGGACATTTGTGAATGCTTTTGTGAATGACCATGTTTGATAGCTTTTAGAAATGTGTGTGGAAGGGATGAGGGAGGCTGAGGACCCGTCTGTTCTGTTTCCTGTATTTCTTACGACAGCAATGCCTCAAGCCTTGAGCAGGTGTACTATTCCATTTCTGTTCAAATTCGAAGAAAAATTGAAGCACCAAGTGGTGAATTTGACTAGATCAAAATCATATAGCAAATGAATTGATAGTCAAAGAAAGGAACCATGGTCTTTCTAGCCCAGTTTTTTTAGTCCAAATACTGGGAGCTAAAGAGTGGTTGGTTATGATAGAGAAACCTATATTATATGAAAATCAGAGAATACAAGAGTTTTATCACCACCTTGGATTGCAGTCCTATAACAAAGGCGAAGGACTTGGTGATGAATCTTCCCTTCTTTCCCCAGCGAGATCAGAGCTCCTCAGCTGAGGAGTGGAAGACATTTCTCCAGTTCCCCCATGCCAAGAATTTAGTAAATAGAGTAAATGGCATCATGGTACTTGGCTGTATCACTGTTCTTTACTCAGTGTTACTAAAATGAAACTTTCAGATAGTATTACTCATTTTATCGGAACCACTTGTAGTCAGCAGAACACAATTTCTGTCCCTGGCAGTAGGAAAAACATGAAAACTTTCAGAGTACTAACTGATTCTGTTGTGCTTTTTTCCCCATAAGTTTTTCATTAGTTGGAAATTATTTGAAACTGCTTTGGAAGAAAAACTTTTAAATTTGGCAGTTACAGAAAGCTAAATATTTGAAGTTCTTGAAGTTTGTAAAATTCAAATGAAAGTAGACAAAATTTCGAGGTTTGCAATATTTAGAAGGTCACACAAGCAGATTCAGTTGTATCAGTGAAGTAAAGCTACAAATGAATACGGCTTGAATGAGACTTTGTTTATCTTACTTTTAATAGTCTAGGTTACTGTTGGTTATACCACCCTTATGTCATGACTTGCTAAATTGCAACAGCATTTCATCATGCCCCCTGTTCTTTTGAATTCAGGATTTGATAAGTCACCTCTAACTCTGAGTTAAAGTGCTCATATGTTCAACTTGCTAACTAGCAAATGTCACTTTCCCTATCTGTCAATAAACGTTTAAGACTGTGAGTGCTGTGTGATTCCTTAGCTTGATTTCTTACAGAAAGAAACACAGTTGTACCAAATTCTGAACCTTCTCTGCCAGTATCAGCTGTATTTGGAAGAGGACTGCAGGTCTTAAGTTTTAAGACAATTTGTTACTGCAGGCTTCATGAAGACTTGTCTTGGCTGAATGAGGTATAAGATCTAATTAGTCTGCTCCCACCATGTTACATCAGAATAAAATCAGTCATAACTTCACTTTATTACGTTGACCAGCATCCATGTAGCCCTGAATTAGGAGTAGGATGGGGTGTGTGTGTTTGTATATATATATATATATATATGTGTGTGTGTGTGTGTATGTATATATATAGGTAGTATATGTACAACCTGATAGATCAGGGTTAAAAGATGAAGTTCAACTTAGTATCAATCTAGGGTACAAAGCTGCATGAACAAGGTCTCCTTAATTCTGCTGCATGTGGAACAACTTGTTTTGCTCTTTCTATCTCCCTGTACGGAGGCAGGGAGAGAAACAGAAAAAGTGTTTATGGGTCATACCTATCCACCCCTGGCAAAATATTTGGGCTCTGTGAAGCATGCCAGAATTCTCAGATTATAGATACTTAAATGTTAGTTGTTTTAAACTGCTCTGGCAATACTGAAACACCACTTTGAGAGTGCAAACCTTGCAATTTTAGGCTACTTTGTTACCAGGAGGTACACTTAAAAATGAAAAAAGCATTAAAGAATTCTCTGCCTTGCTAACCTGGAAGCAGATTTGCAGAGCTCAAATGCAGTTTTTTAACTTCTCAAATGCTTTCTAAAACCTAAAAAATCCTTTCTAGTCTGTGATAAAATTAAGTTTATAATGGAGAAATATTTCTAACCCAAATTATGAAAACATTAATTTCCATTATTCTGGTTACTTTTTTACATACAGAGGTCTGTGCAGCTTGATAAGGTGGGGTTTTTCTTTTTTGGTTAAAATTTTGCATTAAATTCTTCAACGGGTTTTAGAATAATAAAAATTTCATTCTCCTTTACATCTGTGGAGGTGACTTCTGTCAGTTTTCATTGGTAACAAAGGGTAGTTTATAAGGTAAACTGCCTTGACTTGCCTGTCTTTCTCTCCTACTCTGTGTGCAGTGTTTGCTGCAAAAATCAAGTACTTCAGGTTCTCATAATGTTGAAAATACTTCTAAGCATTCAGCTTGAGCAAGAATGAGTTCTTGAAATCTTCTTTTAGGTATCTTAGAATATTTAAATTGCAACAATGTTTACCATTTTATTTTTTAAAAAATACAGTTCTGGATCCCATTCATTTGTGTAGATTGTATGTTTTATTGATATTCTAAACTGGTTTGGGCAGTTGTATAATTTTCATTAATCTGTTTGGGATACCCACTGAAGATTTTTATTGCCAATGACTTACAATTTTGTGGCCAAAGTATGCAATTTTGGTCCTAATTTTTTTCCACTGTAAATTTCTCCCAGCTTCTAAAATCTTGAGCTGCTTTAGTTTCCTTGGTTTTGACTTGTGATCAGGGAGCTAGAACTGTGTGAGTTGGCATTAGTGTAAACTTCATGATGTGCAAAAGACGTAGCCTATGCATTATGGTCTGAAAAATAGCAGGCAAGGAAACAATGTTTTATTTTTTAAATATCAAAATGAAAAATACAGACTGTCATCATCCACGATGGTATACCTTTTGCATGTAGTGTGTGTAAGTTTAGATGTTGAGAAGTTTACATCTAGTTTTCTTGAATTACTGTTTTTAAATGTTACATTACTTATGTTTTTAAATGTTATGTTACTGGTTTAGATAAGGTTCATTTTAAGTTACTAAAATGTTCTAAAAAGAAAGGAGTGTGTACAAACTAAACTGACCATTCTCAAGGTAATAATTGACTGAGTAATTTCTTGAGGGAGTGTCTACATGAAATAAAAGTCCACACAAATTGAGATGAAGTACAGACCTTTAGAAGTCACTGCAACAACTGCAGGAACTAAGAGGGACAAAAGAGAAAACAAGTATTATAGGGTCTAAAAGTTCGACTGGTTTTTTTTGTTTAATCCTCAGTAATCTGATAAAGAGGAAAACCATAAAATTACCAGTCTGTGCTGCTTACTGGTCAGTTCTGTAGTTCCTTATAAATTGTGCAAAGTATTGCTGAACAATGTTAAAAACACAGAATAATTTGTAAAACATGTGGTTATGTGCACAGCTAAAAGAAAACTGTAATATATCTCAGTATCTGTACAGCTAGTACAAAGCAGCTGTCCAGTAGTTGACAGTGTAATTCTTTGCATCCAAAAACTCTGTAGCTAACATTTAAAACTGAATCTTGTATTACTGAGTAGTTAGATTTAAAAAACCCAAAACAAAGCCAAAACAAAACTATACAGCCACAGAACTTTCATATGCTTCAGTTCTGCAAGGGCCAGTATTTGTTTAGCTTTCTGAAGTAGACCTCCAGCTGGCACCAGCCGGAAATGTGTAAATAAGTGTAAGAGGATCATGCATAGTTTTTATCTTGACTACTTAACACATACAGACTTTTTTTTTTTATGCTGTCATAAGTGGTTATATGACTTTACCCATTTAAACTATATCTGTTGGGTTTACCCATACCTGGAGAAGGAACCAATGCTGTGATTTTCAGGATAGGTGTTTATTAAAACAAGATTCCTGGGGATTAAGTCTTCAGAAGATGGAAGAATTTAAAGCTAATCTGTAGATATTTGATACCTGAAAGATGTAGAATGAAGCTTACTGTAAGTCGATTTAGCATCAAACCTGAGGAGACACTTAATTTCCCTCTTATAAGACATTCTTTATCAGGTGAGATACTGAATCGATTGGTGCTCTGGTGGGAAATTGAACTCAAGTAGATAATAAAAAATTAAAGGATCTATCATCCGCTTCATAGAGGTTTTCAAAGACAAGATTTTAGTTACACAGAAAAGCTATGATAAAAGGTTCAGTGTCTCAGAAGATATCTTACACTAAGATCCTGGCTGTTCATGACTGTTCTTAATTCTGTTTCAGTGTTCAGGAGGATAGTAGTATTACCCTGAAACTTTTAAATGCCTTGTACATCCAAACCAGAATTACTGCAGAAGTTGCACTTATCTGCAATTAGAAATTGTATATATGTTACATAACAGCTGACATGAAGCATGAGACAATTTTTTATTGTAATTTGTAAAATTAAGTAAGTTCTGTGAGATCCTCCTTTTTGAAAGGCACGTTATTATGAGTCAGTATCATTAGTAAAACACTAAAGTGAGATTCTTTATCTTTACTAGTGTTTCTGGTATTAGAATTTTGCATTTGTTTCACAGTGCTTTCTGGGTTTGTTTGATCTTTGCTGTATTAAAGCCTGAGATGGCATGCATGTTGCATAGGTCTATGCCTTTTTATACAGTGGTTTTGATCTTTGATTTTGTTATTTGCCAATATAACCAATGCTCTGTTGAAGTCGGCATTGTTTTTTTCCCCAAAATGATCTTTAAAAGGTTAGTTACCTCTTTCCTTTCAGATTACTGTTTAGATTTTGTTAAACAATAAGGAAACTGAAGTAGTTCACCAATCAGATACCTACTCTGTTTAAGCCAAAGCCCCTCTTTTAGGTGGAATAAGTAGGGACATTAAAATTGAAAACAGTGGATTTGATTTCTTTTTCGCTTTACACATACACCACCCACCCCCACCCCCCCTTTATGGCAAGCCTTTGTAGAGAGTTTTTCTGCTCAATGTATGCTCTTTTTATATGTGGCTTCACTGTCTTGATGAAGTTTGCATTGTTGCTTCCCTGCATAGAGCAAAGGAAGCGTACTGAGCCTGGGTGCCTCTGGATTACGGCCAGTAATTGTGATGTTGTTCTTTAACAAAACAGGAAATTGTGAGAACTTGCCACGTGCATCTGAAGACACCTTAGACTCTATTTAGGAGAGCAATTTCTTTCCTTCATAATACATACTGCAATTTTTTTCTTGTCTCTTTGCATAAAGTCTTACTTTAAAAAATCATTCGCTGTCAGGAAGCTTTCTGAATCAGCACTGTAGAAGGTGCATGTGAATATTTTCACTCAGTCTCATGCTGATGTTTTGAAGAGCTGTGATGTGCAGTGCAGACCAAAGGAAGGAAAGAAAGCTGCTGGAGCGTTTTACACTGTACATTTATGAAAACATTTTTAATAGGCTTACATGGACCTATGCAAGTGTGCTTGTGGTGACACATTAGCAGCTTCTGGAAATGAGCTCCCTGTTTTTCCTCTGTACTTGTTTGACCAGAAAAAACTTTACTTTAGGTAGCCAGTGTTTCATCATGACCTACACTTAGAGTTTATTCTCATGCAGTTTTATCTAACAACAGGTTTCAACACCTTTGAGAGAAGAACAGTGAAATCATGTTAATTCCTTCCTATTAACTTTGGAAGTTAAATAAAAAATAATTTAAAAATGAAAATAATTTTTAATAATTAATTAATCCATTTAATAATTTAATTAATCCATCAGTATCTCCTTATGTTCTTTTCCATTTCTGGAAAAAACAAACCCATCTTCTTTGCTGGTGAAGATGAGGCAATTTGAGGCACTTCATTAGATGCTGGTTTAGAAGGCGTAAGCTCACCTCATAACAAAAGCTGAAATTGTGTCTTTCAAGCATTTCCTAAGAAACAGTCATTTAGTTGCAGAGAGGTTCTTTATTCTAGATGCCCTCCGCGCTCTTTTTCTGCTATGGATTTGTTTTGACTGTTTAAAATATTACCTGTTCTAACAGGTTAGATTTTTAGTTTTAGCTTAGATTTTATGTTTTTCCTTAAATCCACAGAAGAAACAGAACTGCTTTTGCAATTTAAATGAGATGCCTAACCCTTTGCTTAGAAGTTAGGCATCTAAACCTTTATTCAGGTGATACTGGGTGAATTGCTTGGTGTGAAGAGTCATGGCACTTTCAGGCCACTAGGAAGGAACTGAGACTTTTTTAAATTTTCTTTTTAGTTTCTCTTCCTGCAAAGGTGAAGTCTTCCAATTGTGGAAAATATGTGTAAATAAAACTTCAAGGTGGTGTTATAAAGCTTGTATTCTCCAGTAGGTAGTATACAGATTTGGTGGGCCACGTATTCCAACTTAGATGCTGCTCTAGAATGTTGCTGTATGGGTAAAGCCTTTCATCTCTTAATCAAAAATCATCCCATGCTGGAAGGGAGGGGATGTCTAAAACTATCAACATCGACACCTGTGAATACATGTTATTGCTTTAATTTATTCCAGCTATATTTATTTAGTTTTGTAATTCAATCCTTTTAAATGTGAGGTTGAAAGAATTTATTACTGCTGTCTGTAGTGTGCACCATGGCATCCTGTGCTTTTCTAAACATACCCTAATCCTTGGTACAACAGTGTTCCCCATAGTCTTTTGCGTTACATAGCCCTGCCAGACTGCTGTCATCATTGACAATCTTTTCCCTTTCTTGTGGATGTTTGGACAATCATTATTATTTTACAGAACACAAGTAAATTTCATGCTTGAAGTTTATGGTGCCTCAGCAGAGGTGGAGGACAGAGATAGGTTCTTAAAGTTACTTTTAAAGCATTCAGTTGTATAATGACAGCATCTTTTGGTTTGATAGTCAAGGAAAAATATCTTTCACTCCCTGTAATTTGTCCGAGAAATTAGGGTGACATGGGATTGGTGGGGGCCACCCAGATCATCAAATTTGGCTCCTACAATAGCTATAATGAAACAACGGATGTCTGCCTCAGAAGAAGCCGTGTAAAACTCACTCCATGTATCATTTCAATATGTGTCATAATTTCATTCTGACAGCATTACCATACAGACAGTATTCTTTTTTTCTTTTCCTTTTCTTTCTTTTCCTTTTTTTGTTTTTCCCTCTCCAGGTGTGAGTGGGTATCAGTGGTAGGAACTCATCAGGAAGAAGTCTGACACCTGTAAAAGAGGAGTAGATGGGAGAACAAAGAGTAGTAGTTTCTGTTACTGAAGGAGTCTCAGACTTGTTACTTTCTAATCATGTCAGTCTGTCCTTCCTGTCCTTTTCCTCCTTCTTGCGTTCCTGTGTGAAATAACACCTTGTGCAATACATGTACCATATAATAATTTCAGCGAGACTAGGTACACAGAATTTCTGGTTGTGGGAACTGATGATGACATTTTTCTTGCAAAGTGAGTAGCAAATTTCTCAAACAAGTGATACTTCAGTGTGAAGTTTTAAGTGAAAAAATCTTAGTACAACACGAGTCACTGGCTTGGGAGGAAGACACTAGAGAGGGCTTATTTCTTAAATAAAAAAAAAAAAACCAAACCCAAAGAACCACACCCGCAAATCCCAACAAAAACCTACCTTGTTTTGGTGGGGAAAAGGGAAGGCTTTTATTAATTAATGCTTTTGAAGCAAGGTACTTTGAAAGATAAGAAATTGTGTTATTTGCTTGGAGGTATGCAGTGTGTGTTCATGCTTTTATGCCTGTTGGAGACAACTTGTAAAACATGGATGGTGAATTAACAAGAACTGCTGCTTTTAAAACACAGTTTTAAAGTACCTTGGTGCTTTCTAGAAAGCACAGCCATATGAAGTTTGCGTTCTTGTGTACTTTAAAGAATCTGGCAGTGTTTGTATGTTGTAGTGTTAAGCAGGAGACATCATAATGCCTTTCTGTATTTCAACAAAAATTTAAGATGAAACAAATTGACCTCTTTGTGTTCTTTCTCTTGCTAAACTCTGGACTGTAAGGCTAGTAATATGCATTATTAATTGAACTAAGGATGGCTTTTATGTGGTGGCTATACTGTATTTTCTCCACTGCAGACATGTCCTATTGAGGATATTTTGGAAAAGTGGAAAAATCAGTCATATAACAGAGAGTGAAATATTTTGTCCAGTAAGAACTAGTGTAAGAGAAGAGATAGGTAGACTTGTGAATTACAGAATGACTGAACATTACCTGTTTTTTCAGTCTTCATCTCTGACTGATGTGATTTATCTTACTTATCTATCAGATCATGTCATATGTATCCTATATATCATGCTGTTGGTGATGGCAATGTTAACATACCTGTTCAGAAGGAGGCAACAAAAATGCTAAGGGTAAGGATATACCAAGTGTGCAGTTTCAAAGGTGAAGCTGCTGACATCTTCCAGAACAATGGTACATTCTCAGAACCAAACATCTCTGAGAAATCTGATGGTTCTGCTGAATCCTGCACCTGCATCTCCATGTCATACATATCTCCATCTATTTAAACTGTCTTCATTTCTGAAGTTCCTGCACACTTCTCCCTACCACTTCCTCCTCCTATTATATTAACTTTTACAGGAAAAATTCCTCACTGTCTATCAAACTTAGCCATTTCAGCTGCAAAACAGAGTCATTAATAGAGCAAGATATTAAACAATTGGGAATGCAAGTATAAAATAGTGAGAGAGTAGAGAGGTGATGGATGGGAGGGTATTCTTGCAGGGGTATTTTTTCACAGTTTTTTAACTTATTTACCAGCTTTTCTCTGTAAGAGCACTATCCTTGCTACTTCGCTGCTGAATTGTATGAGACCGCTATGAAAGGTCCTGTGTTTGGTGGTTAGTAGTTCTGGTAGCTATATCAAAACTGTTCTATGGACCAGTAAGTCTGTATTGGCATTTTGTAATTCATGTATGTGCCATTGGTCACCTACAGGCAAAAACTGTTCCTATTGCAGCTGTTCGTTCAAGAGAGACTCTCATGACTGACAAAGCTAAAGAAAAAGACTTGGTAAGATATACCTTAGCGAGAGATCCTTCAAGTTTTAAAAATCTATTGTAGTACACTGCTGTACCCTAACAGTCATTCAATCATGAATTTATGATCTGATCATTGTTACAATTACAGTATGTGAGAGAACACAAAAAAATTGCAGATTTAAATGCGACTGTATGACCTTTCCATTCTTAGCTCCTTTACTTCAGTAATGTGTAACATTTGCTTTTCTAGCTTAATAATGAATTAAAGCAGCTCTATTAGCTTTTAACCCTTTTAATAGATCATCTTACTTGTCATGGAATAAGCATATTGCAATTCCCAGCTGCATGTCACTTTTTACCTAAGTGGTTACCTCTGCAAAGACTTATCTGCAGACACCCTCTCTGTGTACACTAAATTTCTCCTCATGGTTATAACTTTGTTTATTTTTTGGCCTTTCTCTTTCTTTGATTTGTAAAATTAGATTTCCTAATGGAAAGCGCTATTTCAGATAAGGAGACAATATTAACACATCATATAGTTTGCTAAGATGGACTGTGCACTAGAAACTTCTGTGGACACATTTGTTATGAATTTATAGGCTTGTGGTGTTTTCTTGGTGGTCCTACTAAAGGTGCAGCTTTTGTTGATGGATAATTTCTGTTGTTGAATTGGTACAGAATATATAAAAAATATGCTCTTAAGAGAAGATGTTGAACTAGTGAATTGTGCTTTTTTATAGCTAAAAGCATAAATAAAGACTGAAGCAGTGATCAGAGGAAAACTGATTACTTTCGGACTGCCTGCCCTTTTTCCTTTTTTTTTAAACACTTTGTAACAATGTATCTCTCTTCCCTAGTTTGTATTTATTTGTATTAGGTAAAGACAGACTGGGAAGTTCAGTGCTCTTCAGCGGTGGAGTGTGAAAGCACGAAACTGTCAGATTTTAGCAATGAAGGATAGGCCATTTCTCCCTCACTTTAACCCCCTAATCATTAGTTTATAGAAATAACCTAGAATCTTTCATATTTTTATTTTTATTATTCTTTTAGATTGATCTCCAGTGCTCATTCTGCTAGTTTTCTAGTTTTGGAAGGACCTGTAATGTTGAATGATGTGGTTAAAGCAAGATCGATGTGTGGCAGATTTTGATAATGCCTTTGAAAGTACCTCTGAGTTCCTGATAAGTGTCTGTGCTAAGCTCTGATAATTTACTTTTTCTTCAGGCTTTTTTTGTGCCTTAATCAGCTATTAATTTATTTGCCTTCCTCTGCATGGACACCAGTTTCTGTTACAACGTATCTTACAAGTTGTTCTAGAAACCATCTGAAATTAGTTGTAGGTAATTTATATATTCACAAAAACTATCTGTAGTCATACTTCTCATGCTTACATAATTCTTGCAGTTAAAATGCCATAACTTGGAATCTTCATACGTTGTGGAGTTTGGTTGCTGAGTATCATAGTTGCATGTTTATTAGTTTTGTGTCTTAATGGGCATTTACTTTTTCAGATACTGAAAGTAGGACTTGATATAAAAATCACGAGGTCATTCAGTGCTTTTTGAAAGAGCTATGCAGTTTTGACCACTGTGCATCCCTTGAGAGACTGTTCTTGATCATTTGCATTTTTCAGTTTGTTCTTTGATCTTCAGTCCTTTCAAAATTGTCAGATGAATGCCACCAAATCCTTGTCATTAATAACACTGTGTGAAGCAGCTGCTGTATTTTGGATAGACTCCTGTATTTGACAATAAAATGTGCTAAGAAGTGGGAAACTGTCTTACAGTTCTTGTCAAGACTCTAATGATGGTGTGAAATTCAGATAGTCATCTGTTATCTGATAGTCAGTTCTTCTGTACCTGGAGACGTTTTTGGTTTCCTCATATTTCTGTACAGGACTTAGCAGTGTTGCCATTACCTAAAGGCTAAGTGAATTTAGATGTTTTATACTACTCATATAATTGAGGATTTAATTTAACTGCCTACCTCTCCTTCATCACCGATTTCTATTAGAAAGTCTCTTACAGGTCAGTCTAGATACACTTTGAAATCTGCTAGAAGTTATACACTCAAAAGCACCATCTGTACTTTTCACATTTGCTGATCTCAAAGGACTTTTCCAACCAAAGTGATTCTATGATTCTAAAATTCCTGGATTTAAAAAGTCAGGAAGGAAGTACCAGCTCAAGCCTTCTTTTTGACAACTGAAGAAACCTTACATTTGCAGGCCCTGGTCTTCAGAGGCCCTGGTCTTTACAGAGGACTTTGACCACCATGATATCTGCTGGAGAGACACCATAGTAGGGCACAAGTGATTCAGGAGGTTTCTAGAGTTTATTGAAAATTACTTCCTGACACTGGTGACTGACTGGTTGACAAGGGCGATGCTGTGCTGGACCTCATCCTTACAAACAAGGAAGAACTGGTTGGGGATACAGGCTACAGCAGCCTTGGCTGCAGCAGTGTGAGATGGTGGCATTCAGGATCCTGAGAGGAGGGAGCAAGGCAAATAGCAGGATCATAACCATGGACTCAAGAAGAGCTGGCTTTGGCCTGTTCAGGTATGTGCTTGGAAGGATCTCTTGGGATACAGCTCTGGAGAGAAGAGAGATCCCGGAAAGGTGGTTAGTTTCTCAAGGATCACCTTCTCCCAGCTCAAAAATGCTCCATCCTGACATGAAGGCAGTCAAGCAAAGGATTGAGGACCAAGGAGTTCCTGACAAAACTCAAAAGTGAAAAGGAAATGTAGAAGTGCTGTAAGAAGGATCCAGTGACCCAGGAGCACGCAGGGCTGTCTGAGTATGCAGGGATGGCATTAGAGAAGCCACACCCCATCTAGAGCTGTGTGCTGAGAAAATGTGATGGGCAACAAGAAGGTTTTCTACAGGTACATCATCAGCAAAAGGAAAACTAGGGAAAAGTGAGGACCCACTGTTGAATGGGAATAGGGACCAGGTGACAAAGGACATGAAAAAGGGTGAAGTACTCAATGCTTTCTTCATCTCAGTGGTAAGACTGGCCTGCAGGAATTGCAGGTAGAGCCAGTAGGAAAGTCCAAAGCAATGAAGACTTACCCTTGGTAGGGGAGGATCATGCTAGGGAACTTTTAAACAAACTCGATATGCACGAGTCCATGGGACCTGGTGAGGTGCATCTATGAGTGCTGAGGGAGCTGACCAGTGTCATTGTGCGACCATTCTTAATTATCCTTGAAAGGTTGTGGTGATCGGGGGAAGCACCAGAGGACTGAAAGAAAGCAAATGTGACTTGTACCTTCAAGAAGGGCAAGAGGGAGGAGTCTGGAAAATTAAAGGCCAGTCAATCTTACCTTGATCCCTGGGAAGGTGATGCAGGAACCAGCCCTGCAAACTACTTCCAAATATATGAAGGACAGGAAAGTGATCAGGAGTAGTCAGCGTAGATTTATGAAGGGGAGATCATGCTTAATAAGACCAACTATTTTCTGTAATGACCTGGTAGCAGTGTGGACGAGGGCGTGTTCATTTTTTACTTTAGTAAGGCTTTCAACACTGTGTCCCATAACCTCCTTGGTAGACAAATCAACGAAGTACAGAGTAGATAAGTGGACAGTGGATCAAAAACTGGCTCAAAACATTGTGAACAGTGGCATAAACTGCACCTGAAAGCCAGTCATCCCTGGTGTACACCAGGGGTTGACACTGGGGCTAGTATTGTTTAGCATCTTCATTAATGATGCGGATGATGGGGCAGAGTACTCTCTTAGCCAGTTTGCAGGCAAAATGGGGAGGAGCAGTTGGTACACCAAATCAGCGTGCTGCTATTTAGAGGGACCTCAACTTGCTGGAGAACTGGGCAGACAAAAACATCAATCCATTCAGCAAAGGGAAGTACCATGCTCTGCACCTGGGAGTGAATAACCCCATGCAGCAATATATATAGGCTGAGGGCTAGCCAGCTGTGGAGCAGTGTGGCAGAAAAGGGCCTGGGGCTCCTGGTGGATAGAGCTGAACTTGAGCCAGTGACGTTTCCTGTGGCAAATAAAGGTGAACAGCAATCTGTGCTTCGTTAAGAAGAGCATTGCCAGAAGGTTCTGCTCTGCTCAACAGTGGTCAGCCACATCTGGAGTGCTGGGTTCTGTTCTGGGCTCCCCAGCACAAGAAAGATGTGAACATACTGAAATTAGTCTAGTGAAGGGCCAAGAAAATAGTTAAAGGATTGGAGCATCTGGTATATGAGGAGAATCTGAGAAACCTGGCACTGTTCCAGCTGAGGCAAAGAAGGTTCAAGGGAATGTTATCAATATGTTGTTAAGATATGTGATGGAGCCAGGCCCTTCTCAGTGGTGTCCAGTGGCCGGACAAGTGACGATGGGCACAAACTGAAATATAAGAAAATCTATTTAAAGGAGAACCTGTTTGACTTAAGGGTAATCAAACATTGGAATATGGGAGGTTGTGGAGGCTTTGTCCTTGGAGTTACTCAAAACTTGATGGGACATAGCCCTGAACAACCTGCTGTAGCTGACCCTGCTCCAAGCAGGGGCATTGGACAAGATAGCCTCCAGAGGTTCCTTCCAACCTTAAACATTATACAATTCTATGATTATTTTTTTTTTAATGCGTAATTCCTTTGAGACAGAAAAACATATTTGTGTTGTGCAAATCATCACAGCTGTTAAGTGCCAGCTATCTATTACAAAATTCTTTTATAGCATTACTTCCTGACTTCAGTAACTTTCACATATATTTTACTGCCAGGAAATGCAAAATCTGCTTCTTGTCCCACATATATATTTCAGAAGTGGCAATTTATGGCCTAGATACTTTATCATCATTTTAAGACTCTTGCATTAGCATATATAGGAAGCTTTATGGGATGTGGTGATTTTTTAAAAATATGTCCTTTCACGTGTGCTAATTTTACTAATTAAAAATATCTTTTTCACTCTTCTTATTTATCCTTGGAAAGCCATTAAGTATTCAGTAAGTTACTGGGGGCAGCTTTAAAGTTCTTAGGTGTTTTAGTGGAAATTGTGATGACAGCTTTCTGCCACAGAGGAAAAACAGTGCTTTGAGCTTAAAGGCCATGTCTTACAGTCCTTACTCATGCAGTCTGCATTGATACTTCATTCTAAGGAATAAATATGATAAGAAACTGGATTTAGATTTGTGCCCGATTTCACTGTAACAGAAGATGTATTAATTCTAAAAGGAAAACACATAGTTGTAAAAGATGGTACTGATAACTCATGAAAACTGAAGGAAGTTGCTAAATGTTTCTCATTAACAGTGATGAAAAAAACATTGCTGTTGAACTGTTGAAACTTATCCTCATTTTGTTAAATTTCATTGGAGCTTAACATTTGATAAAAATTCTGCTTTGTAAGTGGCTATACTCTCTAATTTTTGTACTTCCTGGTATAGTAAGCATAGTCATTCTTGGTTTGGGAAAAAAAGATAAGCTAGGTCTCCTAAATCCTTTTCAAAGTAGAACTATGCGCTATGTGACTACAGAGGGAGTTGTCACTTCAGAGACTGGTAGTGCAAAGCTTTCCAGTTTCTTAAATTCGTTTCCAGCTGGAATTTATTCTTGTATGATATGCAGTGGAATTCAACTCCTCTTTAATACTAGAAACTCTTTTTGTCCATTATCTATTAATAAGCAGTGAGGCCTCTCTTACTAAATTTACTTCAAAAGAGGTAGGCAAACATAATGGAAATTTTATGGGAGTGATTGACTGCTTACAGCTTTCCAAGATTGCCTGTCTCACATAATATTCTGGACATTGAACTAGTACTTGTATTAGAGGTTTTGCGTGGCTTGTGAAGGCTAGATACCAAAATCATATTCTGAACTGAGAACTTGGAATCAGCTCAGTGCTGGTCCTTTTTCCATCTAGTTTTAAAATTTGTGAGGAGTGATTCTGAAGGACTTTATTTTTTCTGAGAGGAACTAAGGTCTAGTAAAGGCATTTCTAAGAACCGATATCTTAAGATGTTTTTGTGGTTTCTTTTTTTTTGTGGGGGGAGGGGAGCGCTTTGGATGATGTACTGTCAAGTTTTGTGTGACAGGTAACAATAATTTCCCTTTGGAGAAGGTACTAGTAAAGGGCAGTCAGATGGTCATTACAAGCAGCCGTGTATGAGGGTGGTGAAACACTGGAACGGGTTGCCCAGAGAGGTGGTGGAGGCCCCATCCCTGGAAACATTCAAGGCCAGGTTGGATGGGGCTCTGAGCAACCTGATCTAGTTAGCGGTGTCCCTGCTCCTGCTGGGGGATTGGACTAGATGACCTCTAGGGGTCCCTTCCAGCCCAAAACATTCTATGATTCTATGATTTATATAGCAGTTGCAAAGGCTGTGACCATTGCTTTGAAACCAGCAAAAAAAATTCAGGCACATCACATGCAGTAAAAGTTACTTTGGAAGAATTGAGCAATTGGACAAAATGTTTTGTTCCTTCACATCTTGGGAAGCAAAATTTTTGCTTGGGAATTTGCATGACAAGTGTTAATTATAGTTACTTCAGCAGATCAAAGGTATTGCATTTAGTGATCTAAGAGAAGGTTCATTGGAAAAGAAGAAATTTTAGGAACAGGTTGATTTTAGTTTTTACCCAGCAGTGCACCTTATTGGAAGCGGTTCAATCTTATTGGAGCTCTTAATTTCTTTTACCAGTCATAGCAAAGTTGCAGGCATTGTAGTTAAGATTTTACCCTTTTTATTATAATTTCATATTTGAAAACTGTATTGTATATTCTCCAAAAGAAGACAAATGGGAGGCAGGTACAAGGGAATTGGCAGATGAGGTGATTAGCTTTGATTAGATAGTTTGATAACATCTTGTAATGGTAATGTCGTGTTATGTTTAAGTTAAAGGGTCAGCTTTGTAGTGCATAGTGTACTATTCAGGGTAGTTACCATCACTAAAACTCTGCGGGTGTATTAAGTGAAAGTTCAACAAAATAGAATAGTTTTGTATCTAAACTATTGTAATGCAGACTGGTAATTTAGGATAGTATACATTTATTGTACTACTTTTCTTTTTCTCCAGTTAGAATGGGCACGGCTTTGCTGGTTGGAGGTTTATTCTTCAGGGATGAGCATATCTATTTTTCATCCTGGTTAAATAACCATTGTGGTTGTACTAAACTGTAGCTACAGTCTAATTGGGGAAGTAGAAAAGGTAGGTCCTTGGATCCAGTGTTTCCAGTTTATCCACTTCATCTGGTTGCAGAGAGCTTATTTAACCAAAGGTCTTCATACTTGTCAAAGCAAGAATAGGAAGCCTGTGGCTCATATATTGAGTGCCGGCACTTAAAGCTGGAAGCTGAATCTCTTCCAGTTCTGTGAATCTGTGAATAGAATAGCGAAGACTTTGTTGCATCCACTAATCATATAGGAAAAAATGCCCCTGTCATTATGGATATTTCTAATTTTGTTTAAATAGACCATTCCAGTTGGAGATGTTGAGATGCCCATTTCTTTTTGCAAGATGCATTTAAAAAGCCTCTGGTGTTTTGTGTTGGGTTTGAGTTGTTGTTTGTTGTTATTCTTACAGTAAAAGAGGTTTGTTTTGTTTTGTTTTTTTTTTTAAATATAACTCTTCAGTATACATATCAGCTCTCTTCAGGCAAGAAACTTAGTTTCTGCCTTCCATCAAAGTAATACACGAACAGGATTAAAAGGCAGAAGTAAAACCTACAAGCTGGAATGGCTTTGGGAAACAAGGAAACTTAAGTGTAGACTTAATTTTTTGCAGAATTTAGTGCAATTTCTGGATTACTTTTGATGACTTTTTTAGCTGTGTGTACTCTCGGTGTGTGGTTATGTGTTAATTGTAATTTACTTGATCTAAAAAGGTTAATGTGGTGAACTTTATGTGGGAAAGTTTTTGCTTTGTTACTGTCAGTGTCAAGATTAGAGATGTTAGATGCAACTTCCCTTGGGGCTTTTGTAATCTAAAAGTCTCACTACTTTTCTTTAAAATGAAAATCAAGAAAATTCCTACTTTCAGAGGAGTTGAAAAATATTCTGCAATTGTTGAGTATTAATTTTGTAGTATAATGTTGCTCAATGGATTGCTTGCAGTTTTATTTTTGGAATAGGGAGTCTCGGATTGGGGGCAACAGTTTCTTCCTCAGTTTAATAAAATATGTTGTCTAAACGGTTGAATTGTCCTTGGATTTATTTTGTTGTAGAGCAAGTCAGTTACATGCCAGGTATAATAAAGATTACTCCTTAAGAAATTAAAATACATATTCAGTTTGAGTATATTGATTTTTTTTTTTTATTATTATTATTTTATTTTTATTCTCCCACCCCAGTTTCTGGGGCAACCTGATCTTGGTGTCCTTGCTTGAGCAGGAGGTTGGACGAAATAACCCCAGAGGTCACTTCCCACTTCAACTATTCCATGATTTTGGGGAGAAAAATAGTGAGCTACGCAAAATCATGGATGCATAAGCACAGTAGCAATCCACTATTCCTTCCTTCTCACTCAAAGGGTGGGGTAGTGGGTGGGAAGAGAGAAGGGAAAACAAGTATATGCGATGTCTTCAGTATTTGTTGTCATGGACTATCTACGTCATTGGTACTAAAAGGCATTGTTCAGGGTGGTATAGGGGAGTTGCAGTGTTAGCTTGATGGTAATTTTTATGCCTGTCAAATTTAAAGTGACTTGTTTTCTGCTGTTCTTTGTGTTGCATACTGAAAAGGAGAGCTCTACAGAAAAACCTTCATGGGCAGACCATGTTTTATGGAGGAATGGGATTAATACATAAATGTTGAACACAAGGAAAATGATAACCAGTTGGGGCAGGAGAAAGGCTGGTCAGGAAACAGTGAGTTTGTTTGTTGTGCCTTCAGTCAGCTAAAAGCTGTGTTCGTAAAAGTTTTGGCAAGTGTAACTGTCTGCCTTTTTGCTCATTTGTCTTTGTGCTCTCCTTTGAGTCAGCAGAAGCCCTATTCTGTAAGAGGATGGAATCCCAGTTGTAGTTACTGATTGCATGTATCTAAACTTACTCTTCCATCTTCTTCCCCGGTCTCTATACATGCAGATGCGTGTATGCATGCCCACCTGTATGAGGAACTGAGCGGCAGCTTTCTAACTCTGTGACTCAGCCTCATCCTTGGGTGTTGTGAAAGACAGCTGGTGAAACATAAACGTAAAGGAGCAGAACAAAACCAGACCAGAATACAGAGACATGAAATTTTAAAAAATAAATCTTGGGTGTGGGAAAAAGGACAGCAAAAGATAACTTGTTTGATTGGTAATCACATTAGTTTCATAGACTGTTTTGTAAGCTCTTTGGTCTTTGTCTCCTTGAGCCTTGTGCCTTCTGGAATGCTGTGGAAGGAGGAGGTAGCCGTTATAGAAAGGCCATATTCTGGCTTTTCAAAATAGTCTGCAAATGAAGGGAAATTTTTAGCGCAGTTCCTCAGTGGGAAAGTTTCTCAGCTTTGTGTGTCATGGATTATGATCCTGCTTTGCTCTTTAAAGTGAAAATAAAATCTACTATCAGTTGCCCACAGTCTAATCTCTTTATATGACCTGCAGTGTTTTCACTTAGTGTCCAGTGGTATGCCTTGGTTTTGACATTGTTCTCCGTCTAGATTGACAATGGTTCAATCTTGAAACGGCATAGTGAATCTTCTGTTTTCTTTTATTTGTTCTACCCACTTTTATTCTGATCAATAAGTTTGTACCAGAAGTTATGATAGAGATTTACAATGTGAAACTTAAAATTTTCCCTGTTTCTTGGAAAAACAAAATTGAAGCTAGTTCACAGATAATTATTTGTGTTCAGCTGAACTATTTCAATGTGTGACTGACTTTGTCCAAATAATTAGAAATAAAGGGATTACTCAAACCTTGTCTATATAACAACACTTAAGGCTTTTAATGTAAATTAACAGGAGAGATTAATTTAAAGTGGTTTAGTTGAGATACATTAAAACATTGAGATTATATTATCTTTCAGAATTAGTATCTTGAATCCAGGTGGTTTTATTTTACTGTAAAATTAAGTTGCATTGAGTGAATTCTACAAAGTATGAAAAAAATTTCCAAGCTGATTTGAGGTAGTTAAGTCTTTTAAAGAAAAAAAAATCAGATGTGTGTTTTAGGGAATTTCTATGCATAAGGAGATTTTCTTCCCAGTTGTGTTCTTCATTGTACTTGGTTTATACTATCTGGATTGTGGCAGTCCTATCCACACACAAATATTTACCTTTTGTTTTGCTCCAAATTATTACTTCTACAAGTATGCTTTCACTGTTGACAGCTGTTCTGTGGTTTTTTGTATTGTTATGGTACCCAGTGGAGGTGAGCTGAGAAAGTTTATCATGGACAGGTCAAACATTAAAAATCCCCAAGTGTTTATGTGCATGGCCATCATAATTTTGAAATTGCACTTGGTTGTTATTGATGGAATGTTTGTTTATGCTGTTACATGAGTAATTTTGGAAAATTTGGACGTTGGGAAGTTTCACCTTGATTGAAGCTTCTGAGCTTGACTAAGCCTGTGAGCAGCTTTGCAAACCAATTGCTGCAATTCCTAGGTAGCTTTGGTTTAGATTTGTATCATCTGCAGGCTATCAAGGGTAGGATATGGAAGATGATAAGTAAGGTGTAAGAGATGCTGCTTTAGAGAAATGCTTTTCTTGGAACTGCATCCCTTCTTTTAGCACAGTTTGCAAGCTTGAGAAGCTTCTATTGTGTTCGTGCTGCAGACATAGGAGAACCGGCAACAGCAGCAGAAGTTTCAGGTGATGCTGGGCATTTTCCTAGGTGTATGAATCCATCCCCAGACCTACAAAGACCATACCCCAATATAATATTTTTCCTAGCTATCAAGAGAGATGTGTTTTTTACGATCTAGCGGCAGTTGCTCATGGCGAGCTGATCATCATTTGAGCTTAGTTGATTAACAGTAATTACAATGCAATACTTCTAGATGTTGTGTGCTGTATGCTTCACGGCTTATTAATAACTTCGAGTAAGTGTGATTTTTCCAGCTCTAGTCTCCATTTCTTTCCTATGCTATGTCTTTGTCTTCACTGTGCTCCAAAAGCTGACTATGATGTTCATATGAAGAAATGCCTTTAGTGATCAGACTGCGTGTGCAGTTGGGAAAATGAATAGCTTGGCTGACTAGTGATACTGTGTTACATGCATGTTGATAATCTCTTTGTTTATAATGTTAATAGGAATGGTAATTAAATAGCCTAGGAAGATAATTTTAAAAAAATGTCATAAAGGAAAGAGTCAAGGACTCCTGACACTAATCATGCTTTTGTAGTTACAAAATCACAGAGTTCTACATTTTTAGGATTGCAAGGTTGAATGGTGTATGTCAAAAAGTTTATGTAATCCTCAGTTTTAGAATATAAAAACTAACTAAAATCAGTTATCAAAAGATGAAAATTTTCGTGTTTGAAGTCTCTTCCACAATTATTTTATTAGACAGTAAGACTGCATTTGTTTGTTAAAAAGTTAGTTTTGCTCTCATGTTCAATCTTTCCAAGCAACGTGCTTTTGCAAGGTGTTAGTAATCTTAATTAAAATGTTAAATTGCGTTGATTATTTTGGGGTTTTTATGTTTTAAATGTTAACATACTTCCCTTTCAAGAGAGTGTATCCTATCTGTATGTTGCTTGAGCAATATAAACTACCTCTTGGAAAATGAACCAAACGTAAGAAATTTGGGGTAGAGAATGCTATAAAATTACAAAAATAATTGCATTACCAGTTATCATGCAAGTGTGTACAGTAAGACAGTACAAACAAAGCTCTTTATGCATTTCTGCACATAGTTGGTAAAAACGCTGATTTATTTAATCATTTTTTGCCTACTGATCATGGCACTTGGTTATGTGTAAGACCCTCAGCCTAATAATTTTGGAAAGCATCAGCTAATTTCAGTTATATTTTACAGAGGTGAAAGTCTCAAGACAGTTTAGTTTCTGAAAATTGGTTGTTGGATAGAGGAGATACGTCCCCATTGAAGGAGAGGCTGCAGCATGTGCTGTCTCTCTTCTGTCTAGCAGCTGAGAGGTGTGGGACTGGATTTGATGTGAGGGGACGAGACTGGGTGTGGTACAGCGGACTGTCATAGAGCTTTTGGACAGAGGAATTGTTGTGGTGAGGGGATGAGGGGAAATACCAATCCAGAAGACACCTGCAGTGCTATACAGCGTCTCTTTAATGTGCATGCAGCTTAAATTGAAAAATAAGCAACAAGATGAGTATTAGGACAAAGGGAATAACATATTACAGGTCAATATTAATTCCAATAAAAAAAGGCAGTGAGGTGCTTTTGAAATGCAACACAGTAAATCTGGTTATATAGAATTTTACATTGGAGTTTACTGTGGATCTCTAAAGAGATGTTACACTCGTGCATCTGTTTTCTTACTGTGTACTGAAGAAGGCTGGAGGGATTTTACTTGTTTTTCAAAGTCAAAAAAGAGGCAAAAATTGTGACTGGAAGACTTTTACAAAATCAGCTTCTGCCTCAACAGGTTTATTTCTTCCCAGTTTTGTTTTATGAAGGTTATGAATCAACTGAGAGAGTTGAAGGACAGTAGAAATTGGAAAAGACTCATAAATTAAATAGGTTTTGGTTCAGTGTTTAGTCACTAGGTTTTTAGCCTTGTTAAGATCCAACCCAATTAAAGAACAGAAAGTCTTTACAATACAAGTACCAGTTGATACACAACTATTATTAGAAAAGGGCAGCACTACTGGCTAACATAAATGAGACATTCAAGAAAAAGTTGAAAAAACCAAGCTGCTGCTTCCTCTCTCATACCTGTCACAACTATTTTGTTAACAAAGATGTGTGTTGCAACCTGAAGTGTCCTCCCTTTGAGCTGACCTAACGAACCCTTTTAATTGCTCTTGCTCTTCTACACATCTCTTAGCTATTTTCTTTCAATAAAATGAACTGTATTTAATATCAGCCACTGCATGTGTGCATGAGCAAGCAAAAGGGCTGTGCTCACCAAAAAGAGCACAATTACAGATACACTTTCTTTGTTGGAATAAAAGTTACTTGTGGAATACGTAGTGCAGATGGGAAAGAAATTTATGAACAAGTGAAGTAGCTTGGGGTTTTCCCTTTATGATTGAATTTCTCAGCTGTACTTAATATCATGACTACTGCCAAGCAAAGTTAGGTTTTTACAGTTTAATTCTACATTTGCTTCTGCAGGACAAAAAGAATTCAGTAGCTCTCAGTAGTGTCAGGATCTTTGACATGAAAGAAGAATCCCATAAAGAGGATATTTATTGCTTAAAAACATGGAAAAGGAGCCTTAATAAACTCTCTGAATAACTGTATTTTCCCTGATAGAGGTTTTAGCTGCTTTATTTTGCAGAACTAGTGAACATAACTACCCTATTAATGTATTTCATGTTTAATAGCTATCAATGTAATTGTGCCTGCAAAAGTAATGTGTATTTTATACAGGTTTGTTTTTTTTTTTTAATGTCTGAGTTCTTTGGTTTAGGTTTTGCTACCGTATCAGTAGCACTTGATCTGGTATCATTTTTAATGAAAAGGAGCCAGTAGTATCTTATTTTGGAACCAGATACAAGATTTGTGTTCCATTCACCTGAATTTAATCCCCATGTTTTAAGATGACTGAGCTGCCTAACAGTAAGGATCTTTAAACTGATTCTGGTTTGCATTAGTTTTAGTGCTTAAATGTCTTATTTGTGTATGACAGACTTGATACAGGCTCATTTTAAAGCATTCTTTATGCTAAGGCGTCTGAATTAAGTATTTGAGATGTATTTTTTAAGTGCAGAACACTGTTTATAAGTGCTTTTTAATTTTGATATCAAATAAAATGAATAAAAAGGAAAAGTTTCCTGTGCTTGAAAGAAGGAAATGGCTTTTAACAGAAAAAGGTCCTAATGCTGCTGGAGACCTGTTCCTTCTTTTCTGGAAACTGTTCTAATGAATTTTCAGCTTTTGTAACTGCAAGGTAGTAAGGAAAGTCAACATTTCCTGCTAGACATTCATGTAGTGTAGATCAGGGAAGCTGCATACTGCCCACAGGTTTCTGCTCTCTGCACATGGCTTAGCCTGATTTTCTGTGTGGGGGTGTGGGTGTCTGGTAGTCCAATTTTGTCAGTTCCCCTCCTCTCCTTCCCCCAGGAAGAGTCATTACAGGTACAAAGCACAATTTATGCTTTATGTTAGTTTAGCCTGATAGAAATGCGTGCACTTCTGCATCAGGGGGCATCTTTTGTTGAATCCACAGACCTCTCATCCTGTGTAAGCTTCCACCACCTTTACTGGGGTTTCTCTTGCCATTTACTGTGGTGTCACTGCCACTACTAGCACATGGGCAGCAGAGGCATCAGTGTCATTGTTATAGAATAGAACAGCAGAGACTGAACGGCATGTGGCAGTAGCCACAGAGGAAGACGCTGGTTGCTCTAAAATTTTTTTCTAAAGGTTGCTTTATATTCAGAAGCAGCTTAGAATTGGCCCAGTACAGTACTTTTCACTAAGGTTTCTTTTCTTACAGTGGTTGTAGTGTAGTGATTTAAGCACCTACTGTTGGAATGTTGTAGAAAACAAATCATGGTAATATTGGCTTAGAAATTGTACTAAGTAATTATCTCAAACTTTCTGAGTTTTCACTTGCTTTGTCAGCATCACTGATTTTGCTGGCTGATCACTTTATGAACCAAACATTTGGATTTTACTAGGATACTGAATTGAATCTGGTTTTGTCTTTCTGGGATTTCTTATCTGTATTTTCAAACAGTTTTTTGTAGCCAGTATTGTAGAAGGTGAAGCTGTTCTGTATGTACTGTGAACTTCCTGTTTTTATAAATGCTGATGTGTTTTCATGGGCTTTTATTGTTTAATAATGTGTCTTCTGATTTTCTGACCCCACCACCCCTTTCTCTTTACCTCCCCCACATGCTGCAACCACCACCCCCCTTTGGTTGTTCAAGTTAGATTCATACCAGGTGGCTTCATAGTTTCCTGCATTACTATTTTAATGTTAGACAGCTGCATCAGTGATTACTGTTCACTTCCAATACTGACTTTTTCTGGGATTGAATTAGTGTTAAGGTGCTTTAAGTTGTGAATGTGTATGATGCCCCCCACCCTGATACTTAAGTGTTAGATTACATTTTGTCAACTATATGTCCTTCCTTAGTATTTTTTTAAGTATTTTTGAAAGTTCTGGAAACTTACTGTCAGTGTATCAAACTGTAGCTCTGGTATGCAAACCAGAAGTCTGCCCTCTTGTGGGTAAATTGTATGATGTACTTCAGTCTAGGTATCTTATTTGAATAGGAGGATATTCATTCATTCTCTTTCTGCCTCTCTCCCTTATTCTTTAAGTGACTTTTTTTTTTTTATGGACTGTTTATGGACTGATAACGAGCAGCAATTCATGTGGTAACTGACAAGAGAAGTAGTTTATTGCAAAATGTGGAAGTTTAAAACTGGCTGTGAGGCAAGACTTCTTAAATTTCTGGTAGTATGTTTTCTGATTTAAAAGAAGAGAAAAAGTCCACTGCTCACCTAAATTATAAAATAGCTAATACATGAGTTCTACTGGTTTACTTTGAGTATGCAGCTGTAGATCATGGTGCTGTGGTTACATCAGTACGATGCTACTCAACATACAAGAAATGAAAAACCACTTTTTAAAGTCTTTTCCTTTGAAGTAAAGATTTCATTATCTAAACTAAATAAAACATAACTGTATTTAAAGTATTTAATAGAATGCTTCTAAAAAAGAAAAATAGAGAGATCTAATACCATAGCCATTCTTTAAAATTTAATTTTAATCCACCTAATTTTTACTCTAATCTTCTTCTCAGAAATATATTAGGTCAGTCATATATAAGTTATTTTTTAAATCCAAGGATATAATAAATTAAAGAATACCCTGGAGTATGGGGAATGAAACATTTAAACGTACATAGGAAATTTCTGAATCCTGAGATTGGTTACTTACATTTGCACTACTTCTGAGCCTGTGTATTACTGCACTGTTGTGGTTTAACCCCAGCCAGCAACTAAGCCCCATGCAGCCGCTCACTCACTCCCCCCTTGGTGGGGTGGGGGAAAGAATTGGAAGGGTAAAAGTGAGAAAACTTTTGAGATAAAGACAGTTTAATAGGGCAAGCAAAACAAAACAAGGAATTCGTTCACCGCTTCCCACTGGCAGGCAGGTGTTCAGCCATCTCCAGGAAAGCAGGGCTCCATCATGTGTAACGGTGACTTGCGAAGACAAAAGGCCATGAGTCTGAACATCCCCCGCTTCCTTTTTCTTCCGCCAGCTTTATATGCTGAGCATGACGTCATATGGTATGGAATACCCCTTTGGTCAGTCGGGGTCAGCTGTCCCAGCTGTGCCCCCTCCCAGCTTCTTGTGCCCCCTAGCCTCCTCGCTGGTGAGGTAGGGTGAGGAGCAGAAAAGGACTTGGCTCTGTGTAAGCCCTGCTCAGCAGCAATTAGGACATCTCTGTATTGTCAACACTGTTCCCTGCACAAATCCAAAACATGGCCTAACACCAGCTACTGTGAAGAAAATTAACTCTATCCCAGCCAAACCCAGTGCATGCGCATAAACATTTTTCTATTTATTTTCTTTGCCACCATTCGCACGTGCGCACATAGCTAAGCTGTGGAAGAACTGGTGTTTTTGTTAAGGAGACAAGAACATTTTTCAACCAAGAGGAACATTTCTTAAGTGCAGAGCTTGAACCTTCATGTGGTAACCAGTGGTCAAGAGTCTTCTTGTAGTGTCATTGATAGTTAGATGCTGCAATATCTGAAAAAAATGCAATTGCAGTTTGTTTCTTTTTGCTTGGATTTTTTAATTGGGTAATGTTCGCTTGCTTGCTTGGGTTGGGGTTTGGTTTTTTTTTTTCCTTCTCTGGTTGTAGTCTCTTCTTTTCACTTGATGATGAATGTCTCTTTACCTAAATTGTTCACAACTTCCTTTCATCCTCTCTTCCTCTCATTAATTTTACCCATGCCTGTCCATTCTCTCTAAACAGATATTTTTTTTAAAAAAAAAATTCCATTAGTTTTCCACTCTGCCATTAATCGGGTACTATAGTGAGAAACGCAGAATGTAGAGATATGAGTTGTAGAGAGGATCCACATAACATAGCCCAATCTTGTGCCACTGAAGGCAGTCAGTATTTTCCATGTCCATGTTATGGACTGTTTTACCAACCACATATTTAGTTTCTACTTTAAAAAAAAATCCAAACCACCAAAACACAACAAGCCATAACGTCTTAAATTTAACATTCTGGTAGGAATTGTCTTTGCAATATTAATTGGCAGTAATCCTTTACTGGATTGTAGACAATTGACAAAAAAAAAGGGAAGTAGATAACATACAGAATTATTAGCACTTTAAATGTGTACTTATTATCCATAGCATAAACTTTTCTAATATTACTTTTCTTGGCTTCACTTTATTATTGTGTGTTATGGTGATAGCTTTTTCATATATTATTCTCAGTACATACTGCCATTTCACTGTTTTTCTTTCATTAGGCAGTTCTTTGTATCACTTGCTTTGTGCACTGTAGCTTCTTCCTCCCTGAAATGTCTTTTACAATATCCATTGTTTCCTATAAAGAAGTAGGAGCCTAAATAAATATACATGGAATATGCAAGACATCATTTGCATGCATGTAAATTTTATTTCAACAACTCTGAACTGCTGCATTACACACTGATGCATTGTTTAAAAGCTTCCCAATGCAGCAGTTCTTTGATTTCCTTAATTCAGCTAATATAACTAACAGTTTCATTTTTCCACTCTAGAGGTAGAAATGTGGTACTACTGGTAAAAGCTACTGTACAAACTTGATAATGTAAAATTTTCTAAATACTGAAAAATGTTTATTCTTCTTGACTAATTGTGAGCTGCAGTACTTTTAACTCTTGTTACAGTTGGGGAATGGAAAAAAAAAAAACAAAACAAAAAACAAACCACAAGAAAACTTGCCTGTCAGTCAAGCCATTAATTTTTGCTGTTCTGATGTTTTGTGTGAAAGAATCTATGTCATCTTGAGCTGTCAGGTTTTTTTCCCCCTAACTGCTTGATACTTTAAATTCCTTAAATGATGGAGTTCACTCATGTTCTCAGTGACATCAAATTTGAGTTCTTGTTTCTCTGGATCTCAGGCTCTGGTTCTGGAATTGAATCCCACCTTGTTTGCCAGTTGTGTAACAGATGCAGTTTTGCTCTCAACACAACAGCTGTAATATTTGGACCCAGATCTTCCTATGTGGTTGCTTCATACTGTGTTTGTCATATGTCCTGGTTTCTGCTGGGACACAGTTAATTTTCTTCCTAGTAGCTGGTATAGTGCTGTGTTTTGGATTTAGTACTAGAAGAATGTTGATAACACACTGATGTTTTGGTTGTTGCTGGGTAGTGCTTAGACTGGCCAAGGACTTCTCAGCTCTCAGCTCTGCCAGGTGCACAAGAAGCTGGGAGGGGGCACAGCGAGGACAGCTGACCCCAACTGACCAAAGGGCTATTCCATACCGTATGACATCATGCTCAGTGTATAAACTGGGGGAAGAAGAAGGAACGGGGGGGGGACGTTTGGAGCGATGGCGTTTGTCTTCCCAACTAACCGTTACGCGTGATGGAGCCCTGCTTTCCTGGGGATAGCTGAACACCTACCTGCCCATGGGAAGTGGTGAATAAATTCCTTGTTTTGCTTTGCTTGCATGCATGGCTTTTGCTTTCCCTATTAAACTGTCTTTATCTCAACCCATGAGTTATTTCACTTTTACTCCTGATTCTCTCCCCCGTCCCATTGTGGGGAGAGTGAGCGAGTGGCTGTGTGGTGCTTAGTTGCCAGCCGGGGTTAAACCATGACATCATATAAACTAATCCCATAACTTAATCCTGTCAGTCTCTCTTTGTCTTTTGTTTAGTTTCATCTGTTTACTCACATCATCATACTTAAAAAAACTTCGTAGTGTAAGAGACAGACTTTTTGAATCACAGTGCTTAGTTCCCAGCTGGTGCAGGCAACCACATCCTGTCCCTTCTGTAACATCTGTATGATCCATCTCTAAGGTAATGGTGTTGTTTATCTCTACTACTCCTAATCGAAGTCTGTTCCAGAAAGTGGCAGCTTTGATGGTAAGAAGCTCTATTCTGATTTTCTTCTTGCTTACATTCATGCTCCCATTTATTGCTGTGTTAGCATTGCGCTGTTGCATTCTTCATTTGTAACCTTCTTTTGACTGCCTTAGAGAGAGCAACCACATCCCCTCTTGACCTTTGTTTTGTTAGCTAAACAAACCAACCCCTTCTACTCTCCTCTTACAAAGAAAGTTTACTCCTTCCCTGACCATCCTAGCTCACTGCACTTGCTCCACTCTCAGGTCTGGATCTTGCCATTTCACACTTCTTATCATGTGTCTGTGGAGAAGGTTCCTAATTCAAGTGGCTGGGTTTGGAGGAATTTTTCCCATTGAATATCTGTGTGATTTAATTATTGTGGCAGTAATACCAGGAAAGAACTTGAATATTAGTAGTGACAATCTCTGATGTTTACAGCTTTCTCAGTTGATCAGGAAAGGAAGTCAATAGACTTTTTTTTTCTTGTTTTTTCATTGTTTCTGTGTTACACACAGGATTTCCAATAATTAGTGATTAGTGATGTAGCCTTAGTCAGCTTTGATGCAGTTTCAGTCAGAAGAGAAGAGATCATCAGACATGACCTTTTTATTGTACATGAAATTTATGTGTGAGAAGTGTTCTTTAATTTCTTTAATTACTAACCTTTCAACGAAAACTTAAATTCTAAAAGCATTAGCTCCTGTGAGTTTGCTGTTGCAGACTCATTGTGGGAAAAGTTATGTCCTCTTTCCTTTCTTTTTTTTGATTTATTTTTTTTTTAAGAATTACTTATTCATGAAACTAAGAAACCACTGAAATTCTGTGTATATTGGTATTCATTTCAGGTAAGAAACCTTGAGTATCAAGTAGTGTTTGAAACTGCTCTGGGTGTATGAAGGCTGTTTTCTCCTGGATTAAAAAAACCCAAACACAACAAACCACACAGAATATCTGTCTGTAGCAGTTTCCTTAACGAGATTTTGGTACCTGTAATGTACTAAATTTTTAATAAACAACTGTAACTTAGTGGTGAGAGTGAGAGTGTGGCAGGTGCAGCAAAGGAAGTCAACTCATTGTCAGTTCTGTTTAACCTCAGTGTTGGTCTTTTCTTCAAAGAATTCAGTTGTGTGTAGGTATGGAAACTTTGAAAAGTTAACTTTAGTGGTTCTTGAAAACCTTGAGCAGGAAAAAGACTTAAAACATTCAGTTTCCTTGTCTTGCTTGGAATCTATACATACTTGGTGTCCTCTATATACCACTGGTGTGGCATAAGAAAGAATGAAATAAAAATTATTAAGCAAATGGCAGTCATCTTTTTGTTTGTATGTATTGTATATGTAATTCTCAAAAATGTTGGCTTGTAAAGTAACCATAAGCAAATCATGATTTCAGCATCTTCAGTAGATAACACAAATGCTTACAGAAGTATTTTTACCATTTCCCAAACTGTTAACACAGGTGCTGGTCTATAATAGGTAACTGTATATATATCAGATTCCTTTCCTTTAATTTATTTTGTCTTCAGAAAATATCATGTTCAAGTTTTGTCAATTTATTAGTACAATAGCAGAATGTAATGTGTGATTTTTGAAAATTTTTGTTGCTTTGGAACTGCAGCGGAAATTACTGCGATGACCCTTTTGGTTTGTGGGGTTTGGGTTTTTGTTTTTTTAGCAGTGTGGACTTCGTTACTGTTGGGATCTTTATAGTCAGTGAAAACTGAGTGAACAAATTCCTTTTTCAGTTGTTGAATATAAACTGTGCTATTTTACAGGAAATAAATGAGCTAGTTCAGTGGTTCACCTCTTCTTTTTGTGGAGGGGGTGTAGTAGTTTGACCAGACAGCGTTTAATATTAAAAGAGTTACTTTCAGATCAATTTTGAAATAGCTACTACTTTTAAAACATACTAAGATTTTGTATTTGTCACTTTGTTTACTCTTTGTTTTTTGCATCTGTAAATTACTCCTTTTGGTTTTGCTAGGCTCTGCTTGTATAAAAAATACCTCCTCCTACAGAACCAGGAAGAGAGTATTAGCAGCTAATTACTTAAACTGGTTATGCATTAAATGCTATCCATTGCAGTCTGAACTAACAGAAGTTTTGTTACCAGTTTTTGAATTGGTACTGTATAACCTGATTAAATTTTCTTTTTGTTGCCTTATCTTGCATCTTTTTTGCTGAAGGGTTCTGTTTCTGAGACCAGAAGCTTGCCTTTTGATTGCTTAATACCATATGACATTTAAAATCTACATTGTTCTACCCACTCTTGACAAAATTTACTTAGTATGCAGCTGAGGGTATGGTCTGTGTTTAATTTCTGTTACTGAATTTAAAATTCTAAAACAGTAAACTAAGAATTTTAATTTGGTTTTGTTCTTTTGTTTTTGTTTTTAGTGCTTGGGAGATGGGAAGTAATGATAGCTGGCACCTGAACTAAAATATCTGTGTAGGCACTACTATCCCAGAACTTCAGGATGAATGGGGATATGCCTCATGTTCCCATCACTACTCTTGCAGGGATTGCTAGTCTTACAGACCGTAAGTACTCTTCTTTTTCTTGTCCTTGCTGTGCTGTTTTCTACCTGTTCAGTAAATACCTGCACTTTCAAAATACTAAAAGTAATTTTATTCTAAAAGTTCTTAAAGGTAAATCTGTTAAAAATCAGATTTGGCATTAAAAATGTTAATTTTGTCATTGCTTGAATTCAAAAAACGTGCTAATTTAAACATGAAATGTAGGTTAAAAAAACCTTTAAGAAAACCTGAAACAAAATATAGGACTTCATTGTTTGTTCGGAATGTCATTCAGTAACATATCTGGGTACCCCATAAATAAAGAAAAACATACAAATGATAAAACACTTCTCCAGAACATACATCTCATCTTCGCTGGGGGGAGAGAGAGAGAGAGAGAGAGAGAGGAGTAGACTGATGCTCAGCTAACTAGAGTTGTGGAATATGCTGACTATACTTGAAACCTAGTTCCTTAGTTTTGGACGAGGTACAAAAAAGTTGCTGTAATAGGTGCAAAGAATGGCTGCTAGAATAGAAATAAGCAGCTGAACCTATGAGTCTTCTTTCTTAGCTGTTCAGCCTACAAAAGGAGCAGATGAGGCATGTACACCATCTTTAAATATGTCAGGAAGACAAAATGCAAGGCAAGGAAAAGAACTATTTACATTAAAAGCCGATACTGGCACAAACCCAAATGGTTATAATGTGACCAAAAATAAATTTCTAGTGAAAACTAAGAGGAGATTTATTATTACCATAATGAGGTCCTAGAACAACCATTGCAATAAGAGTAGTTGGGACAAAGATGCATGTTCTTTATAAAGTATAACAAAGAGTTTACAGCTCACTTGTCTGTCTGAGGATAATTGGACTCAGTGACCCAGGTGTTTCTTTTGAGCTCTTGTTTTAATTATTACACTGTTGAAATTTGGAGCCTTTCCAAGAGACACTGAAAATACATACCCAGCAATTGAATGTAATTTCCTACAGTAAAAAAAGCAGATGTATTGGAGGAAAAAATGCACTTCTTCATGTTCTGATATTCCGAAATACCAAATTGGTAGATGCTGCTTATGTATTTAGATGTGTATATGTGTATCATTGTGTATGTCTAATAATGGACCATCAGTGTGCAAGTAAGTTTCCGGGCTGTGGGTAATTTTCCAGCATTACCTATTTGCAGATAAGGTCTTAAATAAAGTCAAAATACTTAACTGGTAGAAGCCATTGGCCAGACTCCTGCTGCAAGAGTTTCTTGAAACACCAAACTACCTTTGGTGGGATTAGCCCTTGTGTTAGGTGCCTTTGCTTCTTTATCTGTTGTATTTATGTGACGTTTAGAAACTCAAGAGCAGCTGAAAGAGAAAGGCTTGTAACTGCTTCATCTTATTTCTCTCTGTATGAAAAGAAGGAACTGGAATGGGCAAGACCTGTTGCCCTAAAAATATGGAGGACATGTTCAGAGACAGTGCAGAAGGCTAGTTAACTGGCTGAGATTACACCGTTTTAATAAATATGTTTTGCTGATCTGACTAATTTTTCCAAGTTTCTGGCAAATTCAAGGTAATCTGATGCAAGTAATGAAAGCTAGCTATTTTAAGGTATTATACAGTTCTGTTTGAATTGCAATTTATTTCTAAATACAGCAATGATATACATTATATAGAGGGGAAAAGACTGGAATCCACCCTCCCCCCCACCCTTTTTTATGAAGAATTTCAAAACATAAAAGAGCCAAAAGAATATATTTCACTTAAGTTTTTTTTTTTTCTGAAGCTATTTCTAGCGGTTCCATTAAAACCCTTATGTCAGAGCTGTAATCAGCCTGGGAATTTGGAATTAGTCAGCTTGTTTCCATGGATCCATGAAAGTGACTTTTCTATGTAGCTAGCTTTTTGGCCTCTTCTGGCTTGCTCTCTTCTTCTCTGTGTAGCTCTGCCAATCATCTGATCAAGACTACTTATATGGCGCACTTCCTTGTTGTGTCTATAGACCTAAGAATGCCTGCTGAAAGTACAGTGTGCTCATTTATGATCTGATTGAAATACTATGTTGTGTGTTTCCTTTAGATCTTTTTACCAAGATTTGTGAATAGGTATATTGACTGAGTTGACATTTTAGTGATCATACCAACCAATCATGCTAGTCTATTCTTGAGAAGACAACATACACAGGAATAAAAACAAGAGACGAGTAAACCAAGAATTTAATTAGTGCCTTAAATTTGTTGTTGGATTGTTTGGTTTTTTGGTGGGTTGGGTTTTTTTGATTGGTTTTGGTTTGTTTGTTTTTTTTTAATCTATCCTGACCATACAAAGTGGGTACATGAATTAAGTAAAGATCAGAGTAGAAAACTTGAAGTATATTCTCAATGCACTTGCAGTACTGCATGCAACTACAAGGATTTTGCATTTCCTTCCTTTATCAATGCTTTTGGCTCCAAGAGAGAGCTGCCATAACATATTAAATAACTTAATAATCTGGAATGTTTAAAAGTATGATTTTGTTCATAATATTTGCCTTAGCATGGTTAAATATTTACAACAATATATTACTATAACTTGTAGATTTGACTGCATTACTTTGTGTAAAACAGAATGCAGCCTCTGTGTGTGTGTGCATGTTCATGATTAAAAAAACCCCAGAAATATTCCCTATATTTTAAATGTAGTTGTCAAGTTTTCTTTCTTAATCACATGAGGGAGTAAGAAGGTGTCCATATTTGCGTGCTTGTGTTTCATGAAATGATTCTGAACTCCTTTCTGTTTTCTAATAACAGTTTTGAACCAGCTGCCTCTTCCATCACCTTTACCTGCTACAACAACAAAAAGCCTGCTTTTCAATGGACGGATAGCTGAAGAGGTGAACTGCCTTCTGGCTTGCAGGGATGAAAATCTGGTTTCACAGCTTGTCCACAGTCTCAATCAGGTGTCAACAGATCACATGTATGTATTTTGAACTTCAGTGATATCAGATCACCATCCTTATTCCCTGAAATCAAAATTAGCTGGATTGAGAAGGATATTTGTGAGAATCTGAAAACTAGAACATGCAGGATTTTTAATAGACTTCCTTAGCAGATGACTGCTATGTAACAGTCATGTTTCAGTCAGTCAGAACATTAATAATTGTCCAGCAGCTCTTATGCATAACTGTGGAGGTTATTTTATAGATTGGCTGCTTATTCCATTCTTGATGGTTAGCAGTGCAGACTTTGTGGTGTTGATTGTGTAGTACTCATTTGTGTTCCCCTTTAGTTAATAATGCACATGGACAAACTATATACCCAGTATTACAGAAAAAGAAAAGATTTTGAGACACCCATGTAAGACCCATGTCAATTCTGATTTAGGTACTGAACTTAAATATTTTAACAATTGAATCAGCAAGTATGCTAATGTATTCTCTTTTTGTTAATTTTTTTTTTCTTGGTGTCCTTTGACTTGTCTTATGTTGACAACCCTGTCTTTTCCTACATGTTCTAATCAATTGTTTTGGCCAAATGGAAGTAGCTTTTAAAAGTCCTCAAAGCAAATAATAAGAGAAAGCACAGATGCATTTATGGAAAATCCATTACATTTTTTGTATGGTTCAGAGGCAATCCCATGATGTCAAGATGTGCGAATTTCCCTTTTTAATTTAGGTTCTCAAAGCATTGGTCTGCAACCTGAATTTTATACATTCATGCATATGTTACTTTCATTCCTATAATACTTTCTTGATGTTATGCCAAAGCATTCTTTTATGGAGAAGATCACGATATGAAAGTGGGCATAGGAAACTTTTTATAATAGTCTGAGACTGACAGCCATGTGTATATAAGTACTTAGTAACAGAAAATAATTTTGAAGACTAGTAGGAATACCTCTTCTGCCATTCCTTAAAGAGAGGAAAAAAAATCAGAGTCAGGGAACAGTGCTTTGCAGACTTGTTTTTTTTTCTGTATTTTAACAGTAAATTGTCTTCTTTCATTTTGGTTTTGTTTTTTTGGTTTTTTGTTTTTTGTTTTTTTTTTTTTACTTGACTCATAGTTTCTTATAATTTGAAAATGCATTTGCCTCTTTATTTGCTTACTTCCACAATTCCAGAGAGTTGAAAGATAACCTTGGCAGTGATGATCCAGAGGGAGATATACCAGTCTTGCTGCAGGCTATCCTGGCAAGGAATCCTAATGTTTTCAGGGAGAAAAGCATGCAAAACAGATACGGGGTACAAAGCGGTAAGGATTTTTGATTCTTTATTGATTGCATTTTATGTTGTTCTGTAAGTTTAAGGGACTAATACTAGCCACAAATATGTATGTAGCGTAACTGTGATATTTATGCCTTACCATGTATTTGATAGTGATATAAAGCTATGCACGTTGACACCTTCTAAGAGCAATTATGTTGGAATAAACATGGAAATAAACTCTACCAGATATTTTTGTAGAAAAAGTTTAATTTTACTACAGACTTGAATCTCTAGGGTGGGTGATTGGATTTTATTTTAAATAATTTTATTTTAATTTTTTATAGCTAGGTTAATATATTTGTCTTAGTAAGTAATTGAAGTTGGAAAAATATGCCTTCATCTTACTGAAAATCTGTATGATTATAGTGTATCGTGGTAGTCGTAGTTCTTAATAGTTCTGGGGTAAGGAATAAGGTTGAATGAACCATACTTAACAGCTCCTCCCCTGCCATTCCTTGTCTCAGCAATTTGTGATGCCCTACAGATTTTACTGTTTTGACAGCTAAATTCTCTTCTGAGGTATAGTGAGATATACTGCTGGATAGCAAAGATGAAGAAGGCGAAGAGACCAAGCAAAGGTTTAATTACAGAATCACAGATTCTTGTTGTAGATCTGGAGACTTGCACCTGAAGTATGTTCTTTAAATGCCAAACTATGAATATCCAGAGTTTCCACAGGGTGAGGATAAAGCTTTGCTAGCACTGTATATATATACATGGAAGTGTTACCAGAGTCCACAGGGTTAGGAAGTGTAGGGTGTCTTTGGAGGGGAAAAATGATTAAAGGGCATTATTAGCTTCATTCACCTAGGCTAGTGAGTGAAAAGCCATACAATATTTAAGAACAACTTGCTGAGGACAGAACATGTAATGTTCCTTGAAAGAAGGCAGAAATTTCCTGGAATGAAAATGTAAAAGGCAGTGCTAAATATTTGTAAGTGCATTGATACATATATCCTGAAATTTAAGCTCTGAGAACAGTCTCCAGATCCTGCGTTTAGTGGTAGCTGTGGCAGAGTATGATTCTTCCAGCTGCAGGAAGAGTTGTGACTGTCCTGCCAGTTTGCAGAGTGGTCCCACAAAGAACATATGCTTGATTTAGAGTTTTTCACGAGTTTTGTAAAGTCATTTTTTTTTCCAGTGCAAAAGGGAGACATCATTTTCGAAATTATCTGCTCCACCAGAGGCTTTTGAAAGAAAGAAGACAAAGCTAGTTAATTTCTTTCTAATTTTTGCTAATTCTGTGCTTCACAGGGAGAAACATTTTTGCAGATTTATTCAATAGGTTAAGAAAAATCCTTAATGAAATAAAACCACCTCTCTTTAGTAATAATGTGTTTTGGCCTATGCTTGAAGGAAGGTATTAGTACAGAATAAAAAATAGTTCAATGTGAATCTTAAAATAATAGTTGATGCTGTGTTAGTAAAGTTAAAAAAGTGGTTTCAGAGAACCAGAAGAGACCAGACTTTAAAACTTCCTTGAATATTTAATTTCATTTTACATAATTCTGAATAATTGTACAAGTTCAAGTATTGCAGTGTAAGTGTGAAATCTGAAAACTGGAAAGAAAGGGGGAAGAGGGGAAAAACATAGCTGTAGATAAAGTATTTCTAGAGGAAGAAGGCCCTGGAATGAATGTTCTGAAAAACTAGGTGAAGTGTGACTTTATTTTCAATGAAAAAAGGCTACACTCTTACCCAGAAATCAGTGGATCTTTAAGCTAAATGCTGGCAAATTGTGGTAGCCTTATTAGCTGTTACTATGTTCCATTCAGATCTACAAGGCCAAAGGAGGCCATGCTGATGTGTTGGGGCAGCAAAGGTTGCGTTTTCTTCTTCTTTCTGAACAAATATTGTAATCTCTATGGATTCATGATTTGTAGAACAGTTGGGGGTTTCGTAGAGATCTTACGTAATGCATTTTGCCAGGTAGAAGAATGAAATCTAGGCTCTATTCTAGTATTTCAAATTAATTTCTGCTGCTTTCCTTACTGTCTTCCTTCCAAATATTGTCCTTCTGCCTTCTGTTGAGTCCAGCACATGGTGAAGTCAGCTCTGGGTACTGTGACCCAGTATTTGTAAATCCCACAACTGAGAAGAAATTAAGGCAGCTGGACCCCCTGTCTATTTACTCAGCCTAGGATGGGTCTGTGCACCATGATTGCTTGAGTGTCAGTTCCAGCATCAGTATAGACAAAGTGAACTCACATTCGTGTCTCCTAGTCTTGCATTTCTGATGCAAGAACAAGAAGATCGCCCGGCTGAAGAATTACATTAAACACAGAATAAAATTCCAGGTTCAGGACAGCTTGTCAGGAAATAAAGGCCTCTTCATAAAGCTAAATACTGTGTTTTGAATTCTTGTGAATATAAGGTAAAGCATAAGCAAAATTCTGTGCTGATGTGTTTTCCCCAAGTTCATATTAATCTGTAGTTCAACACTAAGTTTAGAGCAAGAATTGGTTTTGGTTATGATGAACAAATAGTGCAGGAAGGATGTGTTATGTGGACATTTCCTTCGCTTTGTGTCCTGAGAGGGCATGCTCCACCTTCCCCCTCCTCCATTGCTGGCATATTTTGTTTCAGGTAGTGTAGCAGCAATGTTCAAACTCTTATTCCCTGTCTTTTGATAACGGTCCCATCATCAAAACAGTCTTTATACAGCTTAGATTTTTAGTTAGATTTTTCAGACTGTTTTCTGTTACTAGCTTGTCTGAACAGACCGAGTCACATCACCATGCAGCATCAGGCCTAACTTTGTACAAGGGCAAAATGCTAATTTTATTTTGGACCTTTTTCATCAGATGATATAGAAAGTTCTGTGTGCCATCTTGCAACCACATCTATCTTGAATCTTACAGTATGTGACTGAAGTGGATTTCTTTATAATTACTTATTTAAGATATTATTTAGTTTCAGTTTCCGTAATAATTTTCTCTTTTCCTTTTCAACACTTTGTCTTTCAGCAGATATGTGTTGGAAGATCAGCTAAAATAATACATTGCAATAGGTTAGTACTCATAGCATCACTTGGGGTTCAGAAAGGACTTAGTTTAAGCTATTTATCAGAACTTGTGAATTTTGGGGGATTAAAATGTTATGCATCTTTCTATAAACATCAATTACATGGATCATTTTTTTCATTTATACAAAAATCTACATGCACATGTGCCTGTAAAGGGGAAAAACTTTGCTAGACATACACAGAATCACAGAATGGCAAGGGTTGGAAGGGACCTCAGGAGATCATCTAGTCCAACCCCCCTGCTAAAGCAGGTTCACCCAGAGCAGGTTGCACAGGACATCATCCGGTGGGCTTTGAACATCTCCAGAGAAGGAGACTTCACGATCCCCCTGGGCAGCCTGTTCCAGTGCTCTGTCACCCTCAAAGTAAAGTTCTTCCTCACGTTCAACTGAAACCTCTTATGCTTCAGTTTGTGCCCATTGCCCCTTGTCCTGTTGCTGGGCACCAGTGCAAAGAGTCTGGCTCTGTCCTCATGACATCCACCCTTAAGATATTTGGATGTGTTGATGAGCTCCGCTCTCAGTCTTCTCTTCTTCAGGCTAAACAAGCCCAACTCTCTCAGCCTTTCCTCACAGGGGAGATGCTCCAGTCCCCTCATCATCTTTGTTGCCGTCCTCTGGACTCTCTCTAGGAGTTCCTCATCTTTCTTCAAAAAGGGTTGCTTTCCTCTAAAGGTCCCTTCCAACCCAAAATATTCTATGATTCTATTATTCTTGAACCGGGGAGCCCAGAATTGGACACCGTACTCCAGGTGCGGTCTCACCAGGGCAGAATAGAGGGGGAGGATAACCTCCCTCGACCTGCTGGCCACACTCCTCTTAATGCACCCCAGGATACCATTGGCCTTCTTGGCAACACTTTCAACGAGTGCATGTTGAACTGAAAAAATCACCTGTTGGAGCAGTCCTAGCTTAGGCATTCATGACACTAATACAGTTGAATCACACCAGACTTCTGTGACCTTGAGCTTCATTTTTATCTAGTGCATTCTTTGGCATTTAGTAAGAAAGCTAAAATGGAGTTCTGCATATCACTTTTTTTTCCAGGCAAAAAAATTATAGTCAAGACTGGGATTATGTGTTAAGGAAACTCGTTCTAGTAGTGTTACTACTAGATGTTTTCTCAAGCCTGAACATTACCAACATTGAAAATTAGGGTTGCATTTAAAAGAAATTTCTAAACGCTTAAGATACAGAAATTCACACTGGAGCCATAAATCTGCTGCTTAGTGATATGACAACAATGTAAAAAATGTACCAGAAGATGTTTTAGTGCTAATGGCCACAGACTAATTTCAACTTCTTATTAGACTAAATGTTTGGGGCTTATTTTTACTTCTTTCTCATTACATCATTATCAGGCATACTTGTTACCTATCTAGAACTTTAGGGACAATTTTTTCATAGAATCATAGAATGATTTGGGTTGGAAGGGACCCCTAGAGGTCATCTAGTCCAATCCCCCTGCAGTGAGCAGGGACACTGTTGACTAGATCAGGTTGCTCAGAGCCCTGTCCAGCCTGACCTTGAATGTTTCCAGGGATGGGGCCTCCACCACCTCTCTGGGCAACCTGTTCCAGTGTTTCACCACCCTCATTGTAAAGAATTTCTTCCTTATATCTAGTCTAAACCTACTCTGGTTTAGTTTGAAACCATTACCCCTTGTCCTGTCACAGCTGGCCCTACTAAAAAGATTTTCCCCATCTTTCCTATAGGCCCCCTTTAGGTACTGAAAGGCCGCAATCAGGTGTCCCCGCAGCCTTCTCTTCTCCAGGCTGAACAAGCCCAACTCCCTCAGCCTGTCCTCATAGGAGAGGTGCTCCAGCCCTTGGATCATTTTTGTAGCCTTCCTCTGGACCTGCTCCAACACTTCCATGCCCTTCTTGTGCTGAGGGCTCCAGAGCTGGATGCAGTACTGCGGGGTGGGGGGTGTCTCACCAGAGCAGAGGAGAGGGGCAGAATCCCCTCCCTCGACCTGCTGGCCACACTTCCCTTGATGCAGTCCAGAGTACGGTTGGCCTTTGGACTGCCAGCGCACAGTGCTGGCTCATGTCCAGCTTTTCATCCATCAGTACCCCCAAGTCCCTCTTGGCAGGGCTGCTCTCGATCCTTTCTTCCCCCAGCCTGTACTGATACTGGGGGTTACCCCGACCCAGGTGCGGGACCTTGCACTTGGCCTTGTTGAACCTCATGAGGTTCACACAGGCCCACCCCTGCAGCCTGTCCAGGTCTCTTTGGATGACATCCCGTCCTTCTGGCATGTCAACCGCACCCCTCAGCTTGGTGTCATCCGCAAACTTGCTGAGGGTGCACTCGATCTCGCTGTCTATGTCATTGATGAATATATTAAACAGCGCTGGTCCCAGTATGGACCCATGAGGGCACCACTCGTTACCGGTGGTGGTGGTTCTTGATTGTTGGGTTTTGGGCAGGGGTTTTTTTGTTTGTTTTTTTTTTTTTTCTTCTTTTTTCTTTTAAGTTACCTAGATTGTGCCTCCCATGTTCCCCCTCTCCTCAACAGAGATAGTGAAGTGAGAGCTGTCCAGCACAGAGTAGTTTTAGGGGGGGGTTAAAATGGCATTAAAAATTGATTAATTTATATGTTTTCTGTCACTCTTTTAAACCAAAACCCACCACATCCATGGTTTAAAATGTTTTAAATTTAAGGAGGAGAAAATAAATACATGTATTTTTAAAGTGTTTTAAAAGTGTACTCTGTGCTTTCATACGGGCACATTCTGTCAGTTTTCTGTATATGACTGTTAAGGGTTAGTAGTTTGACTAAAATATTGTACCTAACTGCATTGTGAATGGCAGTGAGAGGTGAATGGGGAGTGGGCACACCAGGCTCTGCCTCCAGTACAAAAACCCTGGAGTTTCTTCCTCACTTGCCTCAATGTGAGGCAACCAGTGTTTGTTCGAAGGAATTTTGCAGGCGTTGGAGTCCCCTTCTGTTACTTGGGACAATAAAATGTCCTTTGCATTGAAGTATGGAGGTGTCTCATTTTTTTTTCAGCATAACATGAGACTTTCACTCCTGCTGTGGGCTAGTTTTCGTGTGCTAATATACTTGGAATGCAGCACTTCACACCTACCTGGAGGTAGTAACGGCTGCATTCCTGGGGGATTGTCAAATCTTTTCTCTGCTGGGAATAGGGGAAGAGAAAAGAGGGTGACAGGGAGGATTTCTGGAGCTAATTTTGCTGTGTGAATATTGCAGTAATTGAAATCAGTGATAGAAGTTGAAGGATTGACAGCTCCCAAACACTCTGGATTGGGGACATCTGTCAGCCTTCTCTGTAACCTTCAGTTTAAAATATTTATGCTGTTGATGTGCTTTTACGCACCGTTGTGGACCTCTTGCTGCGTCTTCCCGAGCTGCACTGTGCTCATGAATTCTTATACTGTTTTAGCTGCAAGACATTCAGTTCTGTCATTAAAATAACTTAAAATTCATTTAAGTTTTTGTGGTTTTGCATCACTTCAACTTTCAGTGTCATGCTGTTGTTAGGGAATTCTTTATACCTGTATCAAAAAGAGGAAAAAAAAAAATATGCCTTTAAATTCTCCTTAGTAATGATGTGAGTTAGAATAGAATAGAATATTTCATTTGGAAGGGGCCTACAATGGTCATGTTGTCCAACTGCCTGACCACTAAAAGGCTGATCAAAACTTAAAGCAAATTATAACTGGCATTGTCCAAATGCTTCTTAAACTAGTTAGCTACAAGCACATTGATACGAGTGGCTTGATGGCTAATAGAACCCTGTATTTCCAAAGCATGACTGTGGGGATCAACAGGCTGTGGGGACCTACAGTTGGGATATTGGTTCTGCTTTGCAACTGAAATATTTCTGCACCCTCTTTGATAACATTCCTTGTAAGTGTAGTCGAGGTGGAATAGAAAGCTTTTGTCCCTGGATAGAAAGGAACCACTAAGACATTATGGGAGTGGTGAGAATATCTTAGAGCACTCAGCCTGAAATGATTGTTTGCTGTACTTGCTCTAAAAATGGGAGATAAGTTTTCTGTGTTCTTCTGACTTGTGAAGTTTCCAGATCTTTTGCTTATTGGCACAATGAGTACTGTACATGCCAGCCTGGGGTATGTAATATATGTCCTGTTACAAAATGTTTCTATTTACTAGTAGGTTTTGACTTGGGAAGCTCTAAGGAACAGATGAAGGAACTACTGTTAATATTTATAACTGAACTAACACTGCATTAGGGAACACTTTTTTGAGTCATGATGTAAAATGGACATCTTACATGGAATCGATCATTTCTAATGTTTTCTAGCAGTTGTGGATAGATGAAGTTAGTGTCTGCAAAGTTTATCATCTCTTTGTGTATAATAATTTCGGAAATGAGTGACTTGTAGATTAAAAAGGAAATGTGTGTAAAATAACGCTGCTGTCTTCTTTTTAATAGGGATGATGATGTCACAGTTTAATATTTCTCAGAATTCCATGCGTGGTAGTCCTGCATCTTCCAATTACCAACAAACCACTATCTCACATAGCCCTTCCAGGTAATGCTTTCATTTAAATAGAGTGGGACGGTCAGCAAACTGTAAACTTTTCCTACAGTGACAGTCAATTCTTGCTGCAAGTATGTGAGTGGAAGGTGATCAGTGTCAAGAAGCATCCTTGTCAATTTCCTGTTTATTTTTTAAACTTTTGAGTGTTTGCAAATAGCATGTACCTATAATCCAGGCCTTTATTAATATAATAAAGTACTCTGAACTAAAGGGAAGAGTTCTGCATGTAGTTTCAACCCAGTTACTGGGCTTTAACAGATTTAATCTTCAATTATTAGATACCACTATTAAAATAAACTTAATTTACATTTAACTTCAAGTTACTGTCATTGTTTTGGCAAATGAAATACTCTGTACCTGCACAAAAAGCAGTACGCTTTTTCACTTTTATATCTAAAAGCTTTGAAATCTCACTGGAAAAATCATATTTAGAGTAGGTGGCTCCTTGTTAATCCTAGTGACCCAGTTGTTAATTAAAATCTAGATGTCACTTTATTCAGACTTTTAGGAATAACTTTTGGAAATTGCAGATCTTATTTTAGTACATATTTGTGTCATTGTTTCCCTTCCCTAGGTGGAGGTCTTACGAATGCTTTTTATTCTGTTCTTTACTTCCACTAATGCAGTCCCTAAGCTGTGACTCTTAAGCAATGATTGAAATTGAGACGGTATCGATAGCTTAAAATACTGCTTTTGAGGAAGATTCTTGATTGTGTTGGAATTTGTATCTTAAAGATATTGTAATGTTCTAAATGTATAATATTCCAGAAGAAATAATAAATTTGTCTAAATTCGCTTTTCCAACTTTTAAAAACTTTTTTTTATTCTATTTTTAGCCGGTTCGTGCCACCACAGACAAGCTCTGGTAACAGATTTTTGGCACAACAGAACAGTCCAGTGCCTAGTCCATATGCTCCTCAAAGCCCTGCAGGATACATGCCATATTCACATCCTCCAAGTTACACACCACATCCTCAGATGCAGCAAGGTAAGTCTGTGGTGTTTGTTTTATTCCTCTATCTCAGTTTTACCTTCATGTGCATGTTTCATGGCTTTCTAATTTTTTTGAAGGAATCACATGCTTTATGCAAATCCTTGAGTTGGCAGGTATGTTTAAGCTTTGCTTTTCTGACTGAAAAAAACATTGAAGAAGAAAAGGTAAAACACATGTTCCTGTTGCGCTGCTCCCCTGCATACACCCATTTGCATAGTTGCTATGTATACATGACAAAAAAAAAAACTAAAAAAGAGAACAAACGAAAACCTTTCATTTGTTAGTTATGACCATCATTTTTTTTGCCTATGTAATGTAAGTTTCCCTGCCAGCTTATTTAGCCTTACCAAACCTTTGTAGTGTTGACTAGATTAATTCTAAGTTGGCTAGAGTTATGCTCAAGGTATGCAGTAACTGGCAAAGATGACCTTCAGAATGAATGGGTTTCTTTGTTCTTCCCTTTTCTAAAAACAATCTTGAAAAACATGAACACTGTTAAAGTATCTAGGCATTTTTTTTTGTTGGTAAGTAGAATTCTCATTGGATTGTTTTAAATCATTTGTTCTTAGAAGTTTAGCATTGTGCTTAGAATATATATAGCTCTTCTGCATGGAATGTTGTATGTCTCATGAATACTTTGGAAGTTACTAAAAGTAGTGAATACAAATTATGTAGAGAAAACCAAAGTTTTCTATAACTAGTAAGAATATGATACTAACTGTAATTAGCATAGATGTGAAAGGAAAGTTGGCTAATCTGTACATGGGATTTATGTTTTTAATCCTCTTGAAAATTAAGATCTCAGATACCTAATTGTATTCAAGGTATTTGTGGCAAAAGAATTCAATCAAAAAGTTGGATTCTTGTTCAGATTCCAGATCTCTTGCATCCAACTCATTAAAATCCACTATTGCGGTGTTTTTTCTGAAACTTTTTAAGAGTTAACGAGTATGTGAATATATCAGTATACTTACGTATATTTTGTGTATTTCAGCCTCAGTATCCAGTCCCATTGTCACAGGTGGGATGAGGAATCTCCATGAAAATAAAGTTTCAAGTCAGTTGTCTGGAAATTCAGCTAATCATCATGCTGATAATTCTAGGCATGGCTCAAATGAAGACTACCTACAGATGGTGCACAGACTAAGCAGTGATGTATGTTACCTAAATCAGTTTATTATGACAAGACAGATATTTACTGTGATAAAGCAATTATGTGTTCAGCTGCCTTAAAAGTCAGATATTTTACTATGTTGTTCATGATGTATAAAAACACTGCAAATATATTTCAATTTCAGATGTGTACACTCAACCATGCAACTCTAATGTGTGAGGTTTATTTTTTTCTAAATCTCTCTTTCCTTTGGAATGGTTTGTAACATTGATTCTGATTAAATTAGGAAAAGTAAAAAACCTTCACATAATCTCATATGTGAGTTTATTTTAAAGAAATGGTAGAGTGTGTCTACAATTAGTGTAGCGATACATTGATACAAACAATACTAGATTCTAAACAGGTGTATAGTGAACTTGTCTCTCTGAAGTTCCCCACATCTGCCAATTAGGCTTGACATACCGGTTTGTTCTGTTGGGTAATATAGTAGTAGTATTTGTATCAAAGGCAAGAATTCTTTTTTCTTACTGGCCTGTTATGTGCTTTTATGGCCTGGTTTCTTTGTAAAAAGTTTTCCCCATAGTGACTTTATTTCATGTGGGAGAAATTCCTTCTGAAGTCTTGAATTTAAAGAAGAAACCCCAACTTTCTCCCACAATTTTGAACTACTGACTAATTTTCTTCTCAATGAGCATCTCATCCTGTGGATGAGATTTGGGATGATTCTTTACAAGTTTGGCACACAATCTATTAACAGCTCTTAAGGGGAGAGCACTTAAGGTTCAATTTTATTTTTTCATCAAAACCTGGTGGCAAACAGGCCTCTCTTGTGTCTCTCTGTGTGTTTTATTTAGCATACAAAAACTGTGGGCAACTCTTGTCCTCCTAAACTAGCTTGTGGAAGCCAAAGAGTGTTGTGTTCAACAAGTGTACTGTTAACACCAGGCTCCCTAAATCCCTTGCCAGGATTAATACAGTAAAACTCCAAGAAAGTTATTAGGTTTATTAGTCGTCTTTTTGTTTTTGTTTTTTTTGTTTTTTTTTTTTTTTTAATGCAAGAACTATGTTGATTAAAAATATTAGCTAAGAATTAGCTTCATCCCTTTGGAATGAAGGAATCTGTCGTAATACACAATCATCAGACATTTTTCTGTCTCTTGCTAGTCAGCAATGCAAATTCTTCAAACTAGGAAGCTGGTTTTGGCATTAAATGTGCCTGTATCCCTCAATGGACAGACTATGAAAACAAAGCATACCCTCCTCTGTTGGTTTAATTGGAGAAATACTAAATGTAAAAAGTAGTAAACATTGTAAACTTGCACTTTTATCCCTTTGTTTTCTTAATGGAGCATATGTATTTCAATTATTTTATTTGTAATTATACCTTTAAAAGCTGATTTTAGTAGCTATCATGCAGAAAACAGTTTGAAGAGTTTGGATCAATTAAAGTTTTGCATCTGTGTATGAATAATAAGCTTAATCATAATCATAGAATCATAGAATTGCTTAGGTTGGAAAAGACATTTAAGATCATCAAGTCCAACTGTTGACCTAACCCTGCCATCCCACCACTAAAGCTTGTCCCTAAATAATGTTGCAGCCTTTTCAGAAGCAGTGTGATCTTTGGCAAAGATAGTTATGGATGAGGATTATTGAATCATAAAACTTAAAACCATTAATTATTTTTTATTCTTTTTCTTACTTTTAGGATTTTTTCTTTAAAAAAGCGTGAATAGTTACAGGACATTGGGTATTTGCGATATATGTTTCTACAAAATCAGGAAGTACACCCTTGAAGGCTCGCTACACATAATATCAATTTAAGGATGATTTTTTGGTAAACTTGAGAGCATTCGTAGAATATAAGTTTGTGCTTTCATATCAACACTTGATGAAGCTCTGAACTACAAAACTGTAAATGAGCACTTCTGAAAATTTATCAGCTAGGAATGGCATGTATGCCAGAAAGGTCATCTACCTAGTTAGTCTGTTTAGTTAATTTAATAAAAGTTGCATCTGCCTATGTCTTTGGCAATCATGGGTAGAGGACCTGTCCTGCCCTAATAAAACATATATGCTAAAAAGTTACTAAACTTTTTTTTTTTTCCCCCCACAGCATTTTGGGTTGGGTTTTTTGAGATTTATTACAAGTCAAAGATAAGTCATGGTTGACAAAAGTCAGCTCCATAATTTCAGTATAGCAGATAAATTAGTAACTCATCAGGAATTAATTCACTTTGACTTAAAATAACAACATAGAAGTTTAAGATACAATTCTTTTTATGGTGTTGAATATTAGATTTCTTTGTACATGAGGCAACAGCTCTTTTTGGAAGAACTGTTGCAAAAAAAAGTGCAATTAATAACACAGCATGAGTTTTTCATTGTGCTGTGGGAGGAAAAAAGAATATCTAATAGAATTGTTTTCTGAGTGCTCATGGATGGTGAAACTGATGAAATGAGGTTTCTTACCAATTTATATTCTTTGACTTGTAAGCACTTTCAGTCCATAAATTTCAAACTCTTTCCTTTTCCCTAGGCAGTGTCGACTATGTCTTCACGAGGCATAACATGTGTACTGTGTAGTCAACGGCTGTGCATGTAGAAGTTGGCTGTTTGGCCATTGTCAGAGGAAGTGTGTCCTTGCCCATCTATTGAGGCTTCTGTTTTCTTGAAATGCTGGTTTAGCTTTCTAACTACCAGCTGCTGATTTTTTTCATACAGACACATAAAAACGTAATTACACTTGAGCCTTCTAACATGTTATTCACTGGGTTGAAATTGGTCAAAAGGATAAAAGGCATTTATCAGACAGATAATTCAGGTTAAAAATAAATGTATATGAAAGAACTGTGTATAGTCAGACACCTCAATAGAAGCCACATTAGAATATTAGCTACAGAAATAACCAATTTAATTTGGAAACAGATTAAATAACCTTAGAACTTCTTTGGCAACTTCTGTGTATGAGACTACTCTTTAAAAGAATGGACTTTTTGCAGTGTGTTTATAATTATAGAAATTCTCCCTTCATAAATATAGAGGTTGTTAGTTTGTTCTTTCCAAAAACATTCCTGTAGATGTTGTATAAAAAACACTTTTAAAATGGGAAATACTCTTCCATAGAAGTTTAAATTTAGTTAGGGCATTGAGTGAATGATTATACATGTAACCAGCAGAGGGCTCCATGAAAGCAATAAAAAACCCATGTAAACATTAAATGATAATTTGAATAGTGGGTTTCATATTTTATTTTAAGATAGTGTGGGGGTAAAAAAGACATATTTATGTTCTTGAAGATAGAGCATGGACATCATTACATTGTAATTAGTATTAAATTATGAAGAAGTTTGTCAGAAATTATGAATTCCATTGAAGCAGGTTGTTCTGTGCAAAACTTGATTGCAATGTTGGGGAAGTGCTTCATACTGCCATTGAGTTGTTTCCTATCTAACTGTTGAGACAGGCAGATAACAAGCTAAAGTCACTGTAGTTGTGTTTTACATGAGACTGTCTCAGCTGCTGCAATGGGAGTGCTAGAGATTTTGTTCAGTTCTGATGTGTGTATGCTGGAGGATATAAATACAAAGAGTTAATTTGTTTAACTGTAAAAGTGAGATGGCATTCTAGATAAGCTTTAAGTGTAGGTTAAGTGAAAAAATTTTGAGTTTGTTTTTAAAATCTAAATTTTATGCTCAATTTCTTTCAGTTGGTATTGTATAGAGGTCATATATCTACTTTTCAGCACTTTACTATGAGTGCTTGTAACAAAAAAGTTCTAAATGGAATCTTAGTGTAAACCAGAAGTGCTTATGTAGCTAGAAGACATGTACATAGATTTATTTTTGTGTGTGTGTTCTAGTTACAGATTCTTCTTAGGACCGATCGTGCTTTGGAATATTGCCTATATAGTAGTCTAATAGCAGTCTAAATTACAAATATTTTTACATAAATAAATGTTTTTCTAATATTTCTTGTATGCTTTTTTGTCCAATCCATTTTATCAGTATAGGTACTAATTTCAGTCTTTATTTTATGAAGTGTTCCTTTTCATAATGCTAATTTTTTATTATTTTCACTACAGGATGGCGATCCTTCAATAAGGAATGCTGCATCTTTTTCCTTGAGGTCACCACAGTCAGTCTGCTCTCCAGCTGGAAGTGATGGAACCCTTAAAGGTAGTCTAGCAGTAGCATATATCAATGCATTTTTTCCCAATTTTTAAAAAGAGGAAGTTTAAAGAGGTATTTAGTTATCCTTCTGACATCTGTATTCAAATACCACTAGTGAGTATGTCATTATGATTTGGATACAAAATTATTTTGAGCCCTGATCCAGAAGAAATTTCTGAAGTCTGAAAATTGACTAATCATCCTTCAAAATAAAGCTCAAATTCATGGAGGACAGAAGGATTTAAAATCCTTTCCAATATAAGGATTAAATTCTTTGTAAGAATGGTTTCAGTTGCTCTACATAAGAAATGGTTTAAAGGCAGCATTACGAGTATTGAACTCTTAACCAGCTCAAAAGCGTTTTAACATGCAATGCTTGTCTTAATTGCAATCATGAAATTTTAAGAACAAGAAATTAAAAGTAGTTCAATGAACTCAATACATATAGCATAAATGAAGCCTGAAAACCGTAGCTGTGCAGAAGCAATAGGGTGAACTGTCAGTCAGTTGAGAGGGAACAGGAAAAAAATATGCTCAAAATAATTCTATATGCTAAAATCTGGAATGCATACTTCTGTTTTTAATATTATCATTAAGAAGCAATGACTGAGATACATGAGACTTAGCAAGGTAGGGGTTGGGGCATATTCTTGCTAATTTACTTTTCCAGTGCTTGTATATTTACATGGCAATAGTAGAAAGATGTGACAGTGGTTTCTTCTCTTTAGCCCCAAAACAAAATTAAATCTTTCTGGATGGTCAGGTTAGGTGGAGTGGGGAGAACAGGAGATGAGAGGGAGTCAAAGAGAAGGTGAAGGTGTTGGCCTTGTGCAGCCTGGATAAGAGACATCTTTGGCAGAGGTGGACCTTAAAGCAGCCTTCCCATACCTATGAGGAGATTATCAGGAAGACTTGAGTCAGGCTTTTCAGTGTTGTGGAGGAAAAATGAGATACAATGGACTTGAATAGAAATGGGAGGTTCTAACTAGGTCTAAGGAAAAACTTTTTCACTGTCAGGACAGTCAAGCATTGGAAAAGGTTGCCCAAAGAATCTGTGCATTTTCTATCGTTGGAGGTTTTCAGGATCAGGCTCTGTAAAGCCCTGAATAATGTGGCCTTGCTCACCCTGCTTTGAGCGCAAGGGTGGACTAAAGACCTTCTGAGGTCCCTTCTTAACTGAATTATCCTACGATCCTGTGACTGCTAAATGATCTCTGTGGTTCATCTTCTGTAAGCATATACTGTGTTAAACAGCGATAGAAGAGATGTGGCTCAAGTGACAAGTGAGAAGTACGTGAATAGCATGCCAGCAGCATTAGTATTTCAGGAGGTCTTGTGCTAAAGGGCTTGTAAAACTTGTGTAAATGGTGAAGACTAAATGTGGTTGTTTTTTCTCTCTTTGTTGAGCTTAGCAGTTTAAACAATGTTGTGAATTTAGGCTACTTCCACTCAGATATGTGATTACCACTCAGCCGGAAGAATATTTGAATTATTTTTTTCTTAAAGTTGCTGCTGTTTCAGTTGGCTGTCTCAGAACCCTGTTTTGAAAGGATACCTTTTAAGATTATTTCTAAAAACAATCTGAGTGTACAAGTCAGATTGTAATATTTCAGCATTAGAAGGGCTGAAAAAGTGCAAGAGGAACTCTTTGATTTATTTACCTGTATGTTAGCTTTACTTTTCCCATTGATAAAGCGCACAATTGAAATAATTGTTACTAATGGTGCTACCATTTCGCCTTCTTAAAGAGGTTAATGAACCCTGATTGAGAGAACCAGTTCTTGATGCTGCAGGAATCTTGCCAGACATTTACTTCCTCTAATCTCATATTTTAGAAATGTATGGAAGAGGTGTGGATAATTACAGTGTTATTTACATCGTATGATCCCTGACAGTGAGCTTTTGGCTTATGATTTGGAGTGAAAGTTGTGCTGATGAATTTTCGAGTGATAAACAAACAGCAAGCAGCTATGCTGAGCTTTTTTTTGCTACTCTCATTATCCCTTGAAAGTTTGGTTGACAGGTCACAAACTTTGCTAAACAAACAATTATTTTGCTAATTTTCTTTGGGAGAACAAAAAGAGTGTCGGTAAGAGATCATCAGTCCAGAGAGATATCTCAGGAAGGATGTTAGACTATTTAAGCTTTCTTTTAGAAGCCTGAGGCAATTACAGAAGGTATGGGCGCAGACTGCATTTCTTTACTTTTGGCATGGAAGTAGCAAGGACTTCTGGAGACTTGGAGAGGAGAATGTGATCTCACAGTCTTTAAGACTGAATGTCTCTGACAGAATCTGAATGAGGAAGAAGTTTTGTTTGCAACTCAGGCAAATATTTTGAGAGATGGCAGGAGTTAACATTTGTTATTTTGGTTGGTTAGTCACTCAGTGGAGGAAAATTTCTCTGTTCTGGAAATCTTTGTTTCAATTCTGCTCCAGTAAGGGTACCAGAGCAGCTGAAGTTTTATCCAGAAGTTCTAGGCTGGTCTTTATCTTTTCTTGTTTATGTAATTTTTTTATTTTTAGCTATCAAACAGAATAATGGCTCTGCCTTCATGCTGTCATCTGTTACCACATCTAATATCTTAAAAAATTAATTTCTGTGAATTAATCTATGAAGAATAAACATGGAGTATTTTTGTTTTGTTCATCTCATAAAATATTCTGTGGGTGACATTACCCAAGATCGATTACTCATCAAAATCCTTTATCCATTTGTTCTACTTTCCTACTGCTCTACAACCTCAGAAAAGACTTTTTTTTAAGACAGCTTCTAAAGATCTGTCTAAAGGAAAGCCTTCCAAAATATTTTTAGTCCATTGCTTTCCAAAGAGAAGAGTTCATATCATTTACAGTCCTGTTTCCATAGAGTTTCCTAAACTCATGGGAAAACATCTGTAAGGACTAGCAACAACCATTATGAAACTATATGATTTTTCACTCTTTTCCAGAAATAAGTTGTATTCCCTCCAGAAATTGTTAATAGGTATTTGATAATTTTCTGAATAATTTGGAAAGATTGCTTTTATTTTCTTAGGGATTTATAGGACTTCTCCAGAGAGATTCCTCTATGCTTGGTCTCTGAATATGTAGTGGGTGGCAGGAAGAATTAGGAATTTTCTCAGATCTGTAGTATAGACTTCAGTGCTCTCAAAAGCGCTTGTTAAGAAAAATTATCATCTTGACCTCTCTCCTTCAAAAGAAAGGTGGAAGCTTATTCAAAGATTTTTTATGATAGGGCCAAAATAAGCATTCATTCTTGTTTCTTTCCTCAAGTCTTAATTTTTTATGCAAGGATCCTTCTGAATATAGCAGCTCTTAGCTGAATTTTTCATAAGGCATTTAAAGCTCTGGAGAAAGTGGTGGGATTCTTCCCTGAAAACTGTTGAAAGAGTATGTGGAAAGGGAATAGAATCTGTCCCTAAAAACCTCCCAAATGTATGTTCTTTGTCTGTCTCATATGCTATCCCTTTAAGTTTGAACTTTAAATTAAATTTTGTTCTTTGAAAGTGAATGTCAACATTGTCTGTAAATCAAAATAAAGAATAATTTCTTTATATCTAGTACAAAACTTGGGAAGATTTCCAGAGGAAGATTCTGCGATTTTAGAAAATACAGCAGGAAAGGGCTTGGGGGCTTCCCATCTTACCCTCACATTGGATGAGCTGTACCAGTATTACTCCCAATAACTTCCACCTTTTTTTTTTTTTTTCTTCTTTTGTTAAAATGTCAGCAGCGGAGTTTCCTTACTCTTGCCATGCAACCTGTTCAAATTCTTGATGCTAGAAAGCTTTTCTCCTAGTGCTTAGCCTGAATCATTTTTATTGCAGTTAGGCATGACACTTCTTGACTTCTTTCCAATGGGCAAGGAAAAACAATTTACTTCCCTTTTTTATAGCAGTCATTTACATATCAAAGAAGATTATCATGTCTTGCACTAATCTTGTGCAGACTGAACAGCATGGTTTCTTTCTATCATCTTTACATAAGTTATTATTTCTAAGCTTCTAATTGTCTTTGATGTTTTTTATCTGAATTCTAATTGGTCTGCATTTGTCTTGATGTACTGCCCTAAGTCATAGATACAACTCTGTTTGAAGACTTGGAAGGATGAGTAGTCAGAAAGTACTTTGTATGATACTAGTGTTGTATATGAGAGTATAGCTGCTCTTTGCTGATAACTTAGATTCATATTGCAAGTCGTTTTAAACATATTGCTGTCTTTCTACGGAGTTTATCTACCTTCCTCTCATGTTACAGTTTCTCTCAGATGAATAAAAAGTTTGTGCTTCTCACTGAATTTCTTTTATTTGAAAAGGTTATTCAAAGTAGTCAAGAAAATTGTGATTTTTGATTCTGTTTTTAAAAGCAGTTGTGGGTCTTTCCCTGAAAAACTCAACACCAATTAATAAATAATTAATAAAATGATCTCTAATTCTGTTACACGAGACATTACTAATGACAAATATTTTAAACTACTATTCATAAGACTGTGATCTGGAAAGCTGCACTTGTTCACCTATACCTACACATTTAATCCATTTTTACCAAAACCAACTGATAGTCTATGACCACAGTTTTGCAGTAGGGTATACTGCAATCTTACAGTATTTCTGTCTAGGTCATATTTCCTCAGCTTATTAGTGACATTGTTACAAGAAGCTATATAGAAAGCCATACTAAAGTCCAGATATGGCACTCAGTTCTATTTAATCCACAAGACATACTGCTTTACGGAGTTAAACTATTTTGATTTGACTATACTTACTCTTAATAAACTTACTTTGGAATAATACCTCTTTACTGTTATCTCAATCCTTACAGAGAAGTTGTTTTTCTAGTATGTACTTAAATCATACAGACTGTGTATAGTGCTCTGGGCAGTCCTTTGCCATCCTTTTGAAGGGACTGCTTTGAAGGGATTTTTAAAGTCTTCTAGAGGCACAAATTCTCAAGGTGTTTATTACCAATTCTGAGAGTGGTTTAGCCGGACTTCCAGGGTGATTTCATTTGATTCCATTTTCATGAAAATATTCCATTTATGTGAAAGGAGTAAATAGGATCATATTAAACTAAAAAAATGAGACTTCAATTTACACATTGTAACTGCAGCTTCTTAATCTTTTGGCAATAGTGTGTTCCTCAGGTTCTGTCATCACCAGGTTCTTAGCTTTTCCAACAGACAAACATCAGTATGAATGCAATATGGATGCTCTGGTTCTTTTCTCCTTCTCCAGCTTCTGCTTTCAGGAACTTACTTACAGTATAATTACTCAGATGTGAAGTCTAATAATCCACATGTAGGACATATGCATTCCTTAAAGCCTCTCTTTCCAAAGATATTCTAGTAAGAAGTCTGGAATGCTGTGTCCAGGTTTATACAACAGTTTGGTACCTACTTAAATAATGTTCCTGGAGTCTCAAGGATCACTTTCCTATGGATTTGGAAAGGCATAGCACTTGAATGCTCCTGAAGTTTTTCTCCAGTGTTCTATGAACCAAGTATTGGGCATTAGTCTTCATTTGTTCACTAGCAGTTTTTTCTGGCTGTCATGCACAGGGAATGATACTTCTGGCAAAAGAGGATGTAGAATGGGTGAAAAACTTTCTGTCAACATCTGGGAACCTTTACTTGCAAGGGAGTTAAATGAATATGAAAATAGTGTTTTGAGTGACGTTTTGAAAGTTGTTGTGCAAGTGGAAAGCTAATAATTCTTTAAAACTTTGTAAAATATGTGAATCCTGAGTTTCTGCTAACCTTAATAGTTGGTTTTTAACCATGTGAATCACAACAAAGACTGTGATCAGTTGTGTGACTTTGGTGCATCAGCTCTGAAAGGCAAACGGTCTTTTCTCTGGAGAGGCTCAGAGATGATGAGAGAAAGTATCGTGAATGCTTAAATAAGGTGCAAGTACTGTGGTGTAATTAGAAAGTGTGCAGACAAAAAACATAAGATGGAAATGTCAGTGGTGTGTGCAGTCTTCTGGGCAGAAGCTGATTTGTTTGCTACCCAAGTTACTGATGCAGAATGAGTATGTGAAGCCAATCCAGGGGTAAACAAACAGGAAGTGGTTTTGGAACTTTACATTTTTAAGAAGGCTAAGTCACTGTCAATGCAATACATTTTATAGTTGCTTCCATTATAAAGGATTTCATAAGAAATCAGTCAGATGAAAAAAGATGTTTGCAAATTGCTACTTCTTCCATACTCAGTGTCATCTACCACTAGGATTCAGTAGGAAAACTAATTAATTTAAAGAACCAGTTCCAGGATTATTGTGGGCGGTCAGGATGACTGTTACCAAAAGACTATGGAGGTATTGTTGATGGGTTTGTTTGTTCTCTGTAGAGGCCTTATTTCCTATTGATGTTACCTGCTTCTCAGCTACATTTGGTGTTATCTGGTTGACCATAAATATTTGCTGTTCAGTAATGATACAGTAACCTTCCTATATCAGTGTAGAATCTCTTTTTATCTCACAAGTTTTACATATTTTTGCTATGTAAAAAGAGATTGCACAGAATTCTTTTACTGATACTGTGGAAGATCAAATACAGAAAGTCAGATTTTTTTCCTTCTGAATTACCACACAGCCCTAGATTTAGACTCAAAAGCTGCCAAATATTTCTCTGTTCTAAAAGAATATTCTGAAATTCAGTTCATTCCAAAGGCCATTTCTGAAGACCATCATATGATTTACTGACAGCATTTTATAGAACAAACCTTCTCAACCTTGGAATCTTGACTGGTTCAGCAAACATATCATACCTGTCTGTCTGTGTATTCTTTCCACAAAAACATTTCTTCTGTTATCAACAAGTCTTGTAAGAGCTTTGTTCTTGGACATATAATGGCTCAAGCCTTCTCCCATAGGAAATATTCCAGGCTGACTTCAACAGTAATAGGCACAACTAACACAACTATCTCTGTGTAATGGGTGATGTTTTGTCTGAAGTCTAAGCACCCAACAAAATGTGGTACATCTGCAATGAGTGATATCTGTTCAAAACTGCTAATGTCTGTGGTAGAGTGAAACTGTTCCAGAATGCTTCATCTTGTCAATTTCTTTTCACCTCAGTACATAGGCACCGTAGCTTCTAAGACTCCTTGTTGCCAGAGGCTTAACCATCATTAGACATCTTAGGAATATGTGAAGTTATTGCTAGAATGTGTGGTCTTAAAATGCAGCTTATAGGCCTCACTATCAACACTTTTCAGGAATTTCATTCAGCAGATTCAAATACGTATTCGTAGTGCTGCCTAGGAGAGGGAAAACTTTACTTTTGTTTCTTCATTTATTGGATTCTAAGTATGTTCAATGGAATGCACTGAAATCCTTCTGACCTCCTCAAGTCTACCCAAAGATAAAACAAACCACCTTATCTGTTGCTGCAGTGTTATTCTGATTTGGTATCTGTCATGCTGAAAAATAATCTTGTCATATTTACTTAAAAGTTTAGGACCAGGGAGAATGAAATCTATGTTGTCTATTTGGAGTATAACTGTGAAAACCAGTAAATCTTCCATTGTTGCAACTTGGGAAGTATACTTTTAAGAGGTAATTCAACAGTGAGATGTCAGTAAGACCTCTTTGAGAAGTTTTGAGTTGCCTCTAATATTTGTAGAAATAAAAACGCAGCTTGTATTTCCTGAGTGGTAGTCATTACGGTAAAAGAAATTGGTAGCTAATGATCTCTGCTATGCATTACACTAAGACAATTTTGTAAATTAACAAAAGAGACAGTAATTGCTGGGGGGAGCATCACAAGAATAGGAATCTGTAGTGAAAGGCAAGTGAGGGATCTTCAAGTGTAGCCAGGACTTTAGTACTGGTAGTTGAGTGTGGGTATCTTATTTGAAGAGGGGAAGTGGAGTAGTGGAAAGATCTTGAGAATCAGCATGAATCAAAACAAGGCTTCCCAACATTGTAGATTTTATTGGCAGAATATGGAGTTGTTGCTGATGATCAAGAAGGGGTAAGATAAACCCATCTCATACCCCGTTTTCTACATATGGAAGTTATAGAACTTCTCACAGAATGTACTAGGGAGAGAAAATAATTATAGCAGTCTGTGCAAAGAAGTCATCAGTAAAGGCACACCTTTTATGTGAATTGAAGTTTTGCTAGAGGTGTCCATTCTTATTTTCACCCACAGGTCAGTACTTTGGCTTAATGATTCTTAAAATTTCTTAATATCTCATAAAAATTTAAGCTGCAGAATAAAGGTGATTTCTTTTCTAGTGATGTTTCTTGAATGAAGCACGTGGGGAACTGTATTCCAAGTAGTTTTTGATTGTTGTTAGAAGTAGACATATGATGACCTAAACCAGAATGACTAATAATAATCTCAGTCACTGCTTTCTGAAGATCAGTATTCCCTAGTGGATGAATGGAATCTGATACAGGTTTGCTTTAACAAGAGGAGGTCCAGCCAATAGGCTTTTCTCTGCTCCCCCCCTGCCCCGCCCCCAGTATTCTTTTTAAGCCAAAAATTATAGCTCAAAATTGTAATTGGGACAGATTTGTAAGCTCCCTGTTTTTCAAAGCTTTTTTCTGGGCTAACAGTTATGATGAGCTGGTTTAATTTGAAGAATAAAAAATTTAAATGGAATTAATTGGAGAATGTTTTTAATCAAATTTTTAAAATTTCTCTAGATAACACTCAAAGGTTGGAGTGAGTGTGTGTAGAAGTAAAAATTCAAACATTTAAAAAAAAGGGGGGACATAAGGCAGAGAATGCCTTAAGACAGTGTTTTCTAGATAGAAATGAGTGGGGGTGGTTGGAATGAGTATACCTAAAATAAAATAAAATTAAATTAAAAAAAAAGGTGAAAATGAACAATCAGAATCAAAGTTAAGGAGGTTGTATATGTTTTGATTTTTTTTTTTTTTAAATTAAAAATGTGTGGCTGAAATGGCTAATGCCTGTACACTGATCATTAAGTCTTTATCACTGGACCTTATTAAGAATCTTTTTGATCTTTCCTTTTCCTGTAGTCAACTTGCTTTCATTGACCATTTTCTAATAGTTGATATTCTGAACCTGCAGGTACAATTTTATTCTTTTTGGTGGTGGGTTTTTTTTTTTTTCCATCTTCTCTGAAAAGATCCCTTCTCTACCTGCAGCGGACTGCTAAAATTCCTAGGAAATACACTGTAACTATCTGGATTACATCTTGATCTAGGAAATTATGTGCTTCCTACCTATCTTATTTAGACCTTTTGTGAACACAGATATATATAGAAATACACATGAAATAATGTAGGTTATATTTAGTGTGTTTTTATATAAACATGAAACAACATAACTGTTCAGTTTTTCTGAATTATTATTCTAGGATCAAGACAACCTTTAATCCAACAGTCTCAGCCTCCACCTTATTCATCACCTAGAGATGTTCCCCCAGACATATTGTTAGATTCTCCAGAGAGAAAGCAAAAGAAACAAAAGAAAATGAAGTTAGGCAAGGATGAAAAAGACCAGACTGAAAAAGCTGCAATGTATGATATCATTAGTTCTCCTTCCAAGGACTCCACTAAACTTACATTAAGACTCTCTCGTGTAAGATCTTCGGATATGGACCAGCAGGATGATATGCTTTCTGGTTTGGAAAACAGCAATGTGTCAGAGGGTGATATTCCTTTTAATGTGCAGTACCCAGGACAGACTTCTAAAACACCCGTTACTCCACAGGATGTTAACCGCCCACTAAACGCTGCTCAGTGTTTGCCGCAGCACGAACAGACAGCTTTCCTTCAGGCACAGCAAGTGCCTGTTTTACAACAGAACACTTCAGTTGCTGCAAAACAACCTCAAACTCCTGTGGTACAGACACAGCAACAGGTTTCGCAACACGGAACTATAACGTCATATGATGAAGTAGAATTGGATGCATTGGCTGAAATTGAGCGGATAGAACGTGAATCAGCTATTGAAAGGGAGCGATTTTCAAAAGAAGTGCAAGATAAAGGTAAAAGGATTGTGTGTGTGTATACACTATATATTATATAAATATATATATATGCATATAAAACCCATATATATATATATAAAAACTGCCTATCATTGTCACATAGTTCAGTTCTGTTTACTCAGTGTAGGTTCTTCTGTGACATTCATCTCCATTCCCCTCCAACAATGAACTGTAATCGCTCATATATGCATATTTTTAATATCTGGTATTCTTTATTTGGGGTCTTGATGGATGGAAAGCGAAGTTCTTATGTTTCAAAATTCTTTTTAACCTACTCTTGCTTTAAATCATGAGACTGAATGAAGTAAAACTGACCTTGTTTATAGTTTCTAAAATCCCAGCAGTACCATAAGTCAAAATTTGCCGTAAGTTTTTGTAGTTGAATTATTAATTAACTACCCATGTTGCCTAGTTTAAGAAAATACAGGAAAACTCTTTTACCCCATTTCTATTCATATCCCCATTTGAACCTAATGTGAAGGAGGTGTTAGATTAAAATCACGTCTGTTCTTTTAAAAGACAGTGTAATGATTGGGTAATATATACTACTATGTTGTCTCCAGTTTTTGTTCAACTGGATATTCATCATTATGTAGGCATTGCAAGCTTTAGAGAACTACCATATCTATATGGTTTCTAGCACAGAACCAGATGAGCCTGGGAAATTTTTACACTTAATAGCTGTACTGGTTGTCTTAACTGATTTCATTGAATCTATCCCCTTTGGGTTTTGGTTTGGTTTTGGTTTTTTATCTGTTGTTAACTGCTTTGAAGGTCTTAGGCTTCAGAAATCTCACAATTAGACCAAAGCCCACATGTAAATCTTGAAGATAAGATGTATTTTATAAATTAATTAAAGATAGGTTAACATAAGGATTTGTCAGAAGCTTCCTCTGCACTGTGTTTAACTTCTGAGAAAAAAATCTTTCATAGTATAATGCTAAATTATTAGATATTCCCAAGAAAAATACTGCAGAGTGGAAAGCAGCGCAAATTCCAATCTTGGAAGTATGTACATGAAAATAGTCTATTTGGGACATACTTGCATGGACGCAACTGAATTTACATACAGTTTGGGTCTTCAGCCAGCAGGGAGAGCACAGATTTTCTCTATTCAAAGAAAATTTTTTTCTGTTTTTAAAGATGCTGGGGCAGAGGGGGAGAGAAAGTTTGTGTGTGTGTTTGTAAATGTGTTTGTTGCAGTTACTAAAAGGTTTAACTTCTTAGATATTTCTTGCTTGGTAACTAAATCCAGTCTTTCCAGGAAATGTTGCTGTTTGTGAATATATGGAGAAAATGTGTTCTCACCTCAAAAGTGATCTCTACTGTCTTTCATTTCAATTTAATACAATGGGGAATTTGTTACTTTGCTTAAATCTCTTCTGCTAATTTTAAATGTATTGATGGAGAGCTTGTGGTTCGTCTCCTAATCCTTCAAAAACTACTTTTATATCCTGGTTAAGTAGAATCTCTGGCCTGTTTTAGTTGAGAAGCATCTGGAAAATCACTGTGGTTTTGACGGTGCAAACCTTCAAACACTTAGAGCAAGACTAAAACACACTTTCTCTTTTGTTCTGGCTCTCAGGATATGTTGAGCATTAGTTGTAAAGTTTGTTTACCATAATTACATAGCCATAGGCAGACTCTCATTTGTTTCTTTTGAGGAAAGGAGTGATTTTTATAGAAAGTGATCTCTCCCCTTTGCCACTGCTCAATAACCATCTTCCCAAATAAGGATTCCAACCTTATGCTTCCCTTCTACCTGCATCCTATGGCAGGTCTCAGTTCTTCCTCAGTTGCTGCAATTGCTATGTATCAGCTGTAAGAATTGCTGCCTTATATTGGGCCAAATGATCACCATTTCTTCACTGGTGGTAAGTTGCCCCTATGCTAGACAGCAGCTCTTTTCACTTTGGCTGCTGAGGTTCCAGCCATGAATGAATAGTATTGAGTAGAAGGATTTCTAGCAGTCTTGGGACAGATTTCTTGAAAAGCTGTTACCTTGGAGAAATACGGTTCTTATTTTTTGGTAATGCTTTTTTCATTGCTTGTAAGTTTGTACTATGTCTACAAGTTGGTACACTCTGGGAATATACCAGTTATAGCAGTTTGGTTTGGTGTGGTGTGACTGCAGGAGGAAGCTTCCTCTATTGTTCCTATGGGAGTATGTCTGTTAGAAATATATCAAATAACTCCTAAATAGGTCATTAATTTTTGCAAAGCCGCTTACTGTATTTATGCAAAAACCTGGCATTTGTGTGTTTTAGTACATATATTGTAACTTCAGTTCACATTACATCAAGAAAATAGTGTGATTGTAGCAAGTACTTGGTCTAATTAGAATGGGAATGCATAGTGCTAGCTGATGCTTTACAATAGCAAGTGTCCCTCTAGAGAACTTACTCAAGATGCTAGCACATGCTAAAATCTGCATGAAAGCATCTTTGCTGCTTATGTAATTGAGGCATGGGAATACATATTACAGTCATGCTATACTTTCTGTGTATGCACACATTGTTGTCTTCCATAAATTACTTTGAGTAGAATTGTAGTCGCAAGTTTTGATAGAAGATTAGTGGTCTCTTCTGTGGTTTTTTTTAGACATGAAATCTCTATAGTACCATACTTCATCAAAGGTTTTCACATGCTTTCTCTTTAATAGTAAGGCTTTGGTTGGATATGACATGTTCTTTCTGAGGCTTGGAACCAGTAATGTGGTGTAATTGTTTATTCCAGAGAGGCAGAGATTTCTTTTAGGGGTGGTCTTGCTAAAAATTATACAGCTGCTACACTTGCCTAAGACAATGATAAGGTGGGGTTTTTTTTGGTTTTGGTTGTTTTTTTTTTTTAAATGCTGAGGTCCTTTTATAATGTTTGGTATAGGTGGGAAATGAGGATTGGAGCCCTTTGGTAATTGTAGTACTTCTTGTAATAAATCATTAATTCTAACAAAACTGTTAAAATATTTAGCTTCCACCAAACAAAGTCTCGCAAAGTGGAAGGCAGTCTTTTGTTTCAGAGATGAAACTAACACAGGGTTTTGCAGAAGTGCCGCCGCCTTTGAAAAGCAGTATATCTTTCTGGAACCTGATTGTCATGCTTTTGCTTACTGAAAAATAAATTCTTGGTAGAAAAATCACTAATGCGAAATCTGGCCAATTTGACCTAATGTATTTCAGATAGACGTAAGGAGTGATTTTATAATACAGAGCTTTTGCCTCATGTCAGAGTGCTTCTCGGAGCTCTGTATTTATAGTTCTATCCTTTTGGTCTATTTGGATCTTGGATTAAGTGGGTTATATGGTCTTTTCATCATGATAGGTGCAACGTTCGAAAAAGTTGGTTTCATCCTTGTCCTCTGTGTAGAAGGACAAGAGTCCATCTCCTCTTCCTACTTCTTCTATTAAGGAAGTCTCTCCATACTGATTAATTTTTCAAGTTATTTGCCTGTATCTGCTAACGAAAGGAATATCTGGAGATTTTGGAGATCAAGGCTCTTGGCACCAGAAATTGCATTCTAATACATCTGTTATGCTTAATAGCCTCATCAGATAGAAGTTGTCAGTCAATACTAGATCATATCTTCTCTTTTGAAAGGATGTGTAGTATTACAGATAGATCCAGCTGTTACTTATCAAGACTCAGGTTATCTGAGTTGGAAAAAAATTGATTCAGAAGGGCCAATACAGAAAGGGATTATCTTTTTCCTCAACAATCAACAAGTGAACCATCCTCGGCTTAGGTGCATTGTGATATTTTGATAATATAATTTCTTTAGAAAGGTGATGAAGCTTCATGCACACTTTCTTCTCTTCTGGTCACCATCGGTAGTCACATTTCCACATTTGAAACAGATAAAGTCCATATTCTGAACATATTTTGTTCACTTAACTGAAGCTGTGCTTTGTTCACATTCTGAAGTTGACTACTCCAAGAAAATGCAGGAAGTCCTGTTGAGTTTTAGAAAATTATGTCCCAGGAATTTCTGTTCATCTCAAGAATCTTTTTTTCCTTGGTTGGGATGGGGATGTTGAGGGAGTGAGGGAGAAATTTCATTCTGGTAACCTCAGTTCTTTGCATTAACTTGTGCTTTGCCACTGTTCAGATGCAAGTGGGTTATTTTTGCCTATAGTCAAGTAGTTCAAACCCTAGTCAGTCATTTTTGGTCTAAACATTTCTTAGAACATTACATTAAGTTCTTCTTGTTCTTCAAGATTTAGACCTGCTACTGAATTAATTTTCAGGTTCAAGCTTTATAACTCAAGATCTTTCATGCTTTTCTAAAACCCCTTAATACTGTGAATCAAAAATATTTAAGATACTAATGTGAAAAGGAGCTTTGAGTCTTCTAGGAAAGGGAAAAGGGAAGATAACTTTGAAAATTACTTGAAAAAAACAGAAAGTAACCCATCTTTTTTCAGAGACTCTTTTTCAAATTCATTTAGTTTTTTGTTTTATTCAGGTGTGCTAAAGGTTAATTTTAGCTCTTCCATACATAGTATTGTGTGTTCACTGTTAGTTTTAGGCTACTTCAAAGACACTTTTATATAAATGCATCTGTCTTAACAGATTAAGGAGTTCTACTTTTGCTTGTAAAAGGCACTGTTCTCTGGAGTTTGTGAAAAGAATAATGAAATCATTAATCACTAACCATTTCATTGGGAGGCTAATATTTTTTTAAACTTAAAAGCATTAGAAGCATTTTTTTAAGTGAGACAAACCTACTCGTATCTGTGGTTTTTTCCCCATATATTTTACCTCTGAGGATCCATTTTACCTACTTCCTTGGAATCTTACTGTGGATTCTTTGAATTAGGAAGAAGTGAAGCTGTAATAACTTTATTTCCAAAAATTGGATCAGTTAGGGGGCATTTGGATGCCTGCTGTGGGCCCTTCTTTTTTTAGTTCGTTCCAAGCCCATAGCAGCAGAGACACACATCCCAAGAGTGTGAATCTGCCGGAGCAAAACTCTCAAAACTACAGTTATAGGTAAGTAACCTTTTTCTCTTACCTTTTAAGTTCTTACCCAGCTCCTCTCCCTTTTTCCCCATTACCCATCTCCCTCCAAAAGGTCCCCAAAGAGGAAACTAATAGAAGAACACTATTAAGAATTAATAGTTTGTTTACATCTAATCTTATGTAGCCAATTAATGAAATGACAGAATGTGTAACTATAACTATAACCAGTATGTTAGCATTCATTTCCAAAAATATGTTATAGGCGTTTTATTTCCTTAAAAATGGAGCTACAAATGTAGTCATTTGTATAGTAATCTTGCAGAAGATTGCAGTCACTAATACCAGAAGTTAAAGTGAGACAGTGTGAAATATAAATGATTGTGTCTATGTTGTAGGACAATGTGAGAATTAGATATCATGTACTTCGTGTATACAAGCTTTCATAAGGTCTGCATTTTGTAGTGTGATGTAACAGATTAAACTAGCCCCTATATAGGTTTCTCAAGAAAAAGCAGCTTTGCAACCTCCAGTTTCTATAGATAAGAGACTTCGTGTGTGTGTGTGTGTGTGTGTGTGTGTGTGTGTTCGGATGTGTTTTAAGAAAAGTAAGGGGAAGAAATTCCTCTTCCATCTAGAGAAATTGCAACGAAGTGTTGCAATGCTTCCATCTATCTAGGAAAAATGATTTTCTTTTATATTTTTTATAAAGAATGAAATATTGATTGAAAGAGGCATTTTTAGAAAAAAAAGTAGAGGCATATTTTTTAATGGTGTTTATGTTCATTTTGGTGCTCTTATGTAACATGAAATCAAATTCCCCTGTTTATCCCAGGTTGTATTTTACATAGGGTAGCACAGAAACCAGCTCTTGTAAGCAGGTAGAGAAAAGAACTAAAACCTAGCAGTTTGGTTAAGAAGTCTATTTTTTTTATCTGTAGCATAAACTAAGATTAGAAAATGAAATATAACTTGCCTGTAGTGTATGCCCCTGATTGTACCTCTTAGATGAATGGGAGGATTTATAATATTACTTATCCAGTAATAACTTTATTTTTTTCTGGGACAGTCACTTCCCTATAAGGGATTGAAATCTTGATAAAGAAATGGCATGTATAATTAGTAAACTTTATTAAGAGTTTAAGCCCAGCATTTCTATAGTTCATAGTCACGAAGTTCACTCTGACGTCAACCTAAGAAGACACAGACTTTCTTTCATTATCACGCAGTATAAATGTTACTGGATCTAGTTAATTAAAGATACTTTTGAGTGTAAGGTATGATGTCAGAATAGAGTCAACATCTGAAAGGGACATTTCAAAGTTATTGCTTATTTCTAAATACTGTTGTTTATACAAATGAATTAAAAACTAATTGGATACGTTAATCTGTAAATGATACATAAAATAAGTAGTTTTCATTAAGTCTGCCGTTACTGTGTTTCATTTTACTTGTGAAATTAGGTGCTGCATTATGTATTTTGAAGTAATTGCACTTCAGGTTTTGCTCAGACATTTTAACAGCTGAGTTTACAAGACTATGAATTCTTCATGAAGAAATCACATGGATAAAGCCCAGCATTTGTGTCAGAAAAATGTGTCTCATAAATAAATTAAAATCATATTGTTTGTAAAAGTAATAGTAAATTCAGGGAGGTTAAGTTACAACTTTCAATCTCTAAATAAGTGTAGAAGTTTGATTATACTTTTCTGTAGTTCAGTTCTTGATAATATCTAGTGTAGTATTTCTGTAGTTGAGAGGGAATAATGAATTACCAGTCTTCGTTAAGTAGAAAACTTCGTAAGATCATATTTCATTCTCCAGTTATGCTGATTATGTTATTGTCATATTTAAGAAAACAAGCAAAACTTTACGAAAATGAAGCTTCTAAAGTCTGCTACACCCTGAGGCATGTCAGAGAGTCCTGTAGTCTTTTTGTGTTTTGTCCTGAATGAGTTTGGACATCCTTCATGATGGACTTTCCTCTCTGAATAGTAAACAGAAGTTTAATAAAGTCTTTTTATTAATGGATTGCTAAAAATTAGCAGCTGTTTGTTCAGATTCTCAAAAATCCCTTCCTCTGAACTGCAGCAGCTGGAAGCCCTCTGGTCTCTACTTCAAAGCCTTTGGAATTACATTCTGTTCTATAAAGCTTCCTATGTCAGGTTCATGACTGTACTTTCTTAGTTTCTTCTGTAAGGGAGCAAGCAGTGAGAATAAAATTTTTGACCTGTGTTTGCTGAGTCTCTCCTTCAAGGAGAGGAGTAGTACTGTGGGAATCTCTTCTACTGATGGAAGAATTATCTTTCTTTCTTCAATTCCTTGTTTATTGGAATATGGCTTTGGGGGGAGGTCAGGTAAGAGGAAATTCTCACGGTCAGTAATGCTGAATTTTCATGAAGGAGTAGAAAGACAAGAATGACTCTTTTCCCTCACTCTATTGATACATCATCCATCAGTACCATTAAAGTAATTTTAAACCTTCCTTGTACCCCAATTAGATTGATTGGTTTAGATTCCTGTGGTCTACAGAACACTGTTGGTTGGGGGGACAGGACGCTTGGACAATTTTTAAGAGATAGGTGAAAAATAACTAAGAAAAGAAAACAGTTGTCAGTAAATGTAGATTTGTTATTTAGACATATAGTTATGTGTTACCTGTTGAAAATTCCTAATCTTGCCTGCCAGCTTAAATAAGGTAAGCTTGTAACTGGCCTCTGGCTGACTTGTCTCTGATGTTGTTAAAAAATGAAAGGTTTGACAATAAGTAATAACTGCTTAGGACTGGTATATTTGGTTTAAAATGATTAATTGCTGATTTAAATAATTCAAATAACTAGTATTTCAAATGAGTGGAGGCATATCCCAGTAATCTTTGAAGAGTGTTAAAGCTTTAAAATATAAAACTCTTAATTGTTATGCTTTAAAAAAAGAAAGTTTGTGCTGGAGTCATCAAAATGGTTCATCCAGAATTCAACATTAGAGGATCAGTCTTCTTTGTGTTTCTGAAGAGGAGTACATTCACATTTAACCGTCTTGGATATGAAGTCTCCAGCTGAATCCCTGAAAAGGTGTAAATGGGAAAGTGGTAATTTATCTGTTGTCTTCAAGATCATTCAAGATCATTCAGAAATATCTCTGGTTTAGAGTCTACCAACCAGTATTAATGGAGTGGAGCGTTACCATTCTGGTAAAATTAAGCTTAGCAACCATGCACACTGTTGTTATTTAGACTTGTCACCTTAGATAGTTACAAAAGGCCCATTTCAGTTTAATTGGACAAGCAATACTAGAAGTTTTTAGGCTATGATCCCATTATACTCATTTGCTGAAAGAGTTTAATCTGGGACTTAAGACAATCATCAGGTTTGCAGGAAAACAGTAACATCGGAGACTTCAGCACTAACAGTGTCCTGGCTGCTGCTTTGGAAAGATTTCAGGTTAAATGGAAGAATGGAGATACTTCTTTAATACAGCTCACCTCATCCAGCTGCTGTCTGTAACACGTGCTCAGCTTCCAAACATACCTGTTTTCAGGATGGGTATTCTTCAAATCATGATTGACTCTCAGCTTCAGCAGAAATTTATTTGAAAGTATCTGTGATGGTCCCAGTGCAGTGGTTTTTTTGCACAAAAGTTCCACAGTAATTGGTTTCTAAATCCAAAAGTACTTGTCATTTCGACATACAGATATTTCCAAAGATGAAGGTCACAACATGTCTCCAGGAATACTGTTCATAAGAGGACAGGTGAGAGATAGCCACATGGAAATCCAGCTAATCTTTTTTCCCTTTTGAACTTGTGGTTCCTGTAATATTTTGTTTCTTGCACCACGGTGACCCATTTAATTTGACAGAATATCTCCTCTGTTTTCTAAAATAAGGTAGCTTATGATCTTGTGTTGAGTAGCAAGGTACTGCCTTTTGATGAGCACATTGCAATGTAAAGAGAACATCCATGCAGATTTGCTAGGCCAAAAGGATGTATACATAAGAGAATAATTTGGATCAGGCTGTGATCTGAACTGTCATAAATTTCAAGGAATTGTTCAAGGAATTGAACAAAATGTAGATATATTTTGGACGTTCCTATGTTCTTACGGGGGGTGGGTAGGGGAGTGAATAATGTTTCTAAAAAGAAAAGAATCTGAAAACAACAAACCTGATCTCTAATATAGTTGGAAAGCTCTCCTGTGGCTTACTACATATTTCTTCTATTATGAAAACTGTTATGAAGAGTGAAGCAAAAAGATCCTGATCATACTTTATTGGTTTCAAGAGCTTGTGAGCCTGCATGTTCAGAACTGTGGCAAGCTTTGAATCTAGTCTGGTATTTTGGCAAAGTCCTAGATCCTGATAATAAAAAGAAATTCTACTATCTATGGAGTGAAGCAGATGAAGCTTGGATACTGAGGCCTTGAAGGATATGAAGTATATTTGGATGGATATTGTAAAAGTTCCGAAGTTCATTTGTTCGTCAGAATCCTAAAGGGTCTTGGGACTCATGCCTTAACAAAGTAGATGTATGCAAACTTGCATGTATTTGATTGTAAAAGAGAAGATATGAAGACATCTGTTTTCAGAGGGCAATTACTCTCTCCTCACTTCTCTGATTCTCTATTGATTATTCTCTCATTGTTCCAAGTGAGTTCAAGATTTTATAAAGCCCTTGAAGCCCAATGGTGTATTTCAGCTTTCAGATTTCTGCAGCTATCATGGCAACTTAAAAAGTTTTGTGCTTATTCAATGGAGTTTTTTTCATTATAGTCAATGAAGATAGTGTACTCATCCTACTTTTTATGCCCTAATTCAACCTGATATTTTCATATACTTGGGCAAGCTTTTTTGTCCTAGATATAGAAATCTCATAGAGGCAAAACAGTAATGATCAATTCTAGTTCCGAGGATCGCCATCAAGATGCACAGGAAATATGAAGAAATCTGTGAGTAATCTGTAACTCTGTCTGCAATCACCTTGCCGTTTAGGAAAAGAAAACTTTGAAGTTATTCCTTTCTTCTCAGATAAGATGTCAACAGGTTGTGGTTATAATAACTTACTGAAACATCAGTATTCTGTTGTCAAGAGAAATGAAGAAAGTGTATCAGAAGAGCTTTGTATTTAGAGGGAATATGTATGCCAAGTTGTGATGTGAACATCTACTTGTATGTTCCCAACTTACAATATGACGTTTTGGATGATGAAGAGCAGCAGCATTTTGAGCCTGGTCAGTTACAGAAGTTCCAAGCAAGAAAATTGGTCCTACTTGAATTGTTTTGCTTGTTTAATCTTGCAGCCTTCACCATGAGGGCTCTGAAAGGTGAGTTTTGGCTGTTTAAGGCGTCACAGCTCCTGGCCATCTGCCTTGCTCCTACAGTCAGGGAAGCAGAGGGCAAGATTTGCTTGGCTCTTAACAGACTTGTTCAGCCTTGTAGGTTAATGCAAGCCATCTTCACTAGTGCCTTATGGTGATGCACTGGACAATGAAATGCACTTGTGGAAATAAGAATGCATGTTCCCTTCTGCTACAGGTGATAACCTCAGTTAAAGGAATGAGGCAGAAAACTGATAACAGTAATGTCTTAAAGGCTACTGTTAGATCCACCAGCAGAGCTTTACAGGACTTTTTCAGTGTGGCTGACATTTCTGGGTTAAAATGAAAAAGCTGACTGAATTTTTCCTAAGAATACAAATTCAAATTTTGAAATACAAACTGAGAAAGAGTTTTAATTGCATAATCAGGTAATGATGTGTGTGGATGTATGTGTATTAACATATGTGGATTTTTTTTTTTAAAAAAAAAGATCAAATTTGAAACCTGTTAGTGTGGAAGCATCTACTCCATGACAATTCCTAAGACCTGCCATGAGGCTCAGTGAGGTCAAAGCCCTTTTAGTTACAGGGAGAAAAAGATTTTTTTGTTACTACATGAAGGTTTCAAAAAATAGATTTGTTTAGCAAAAATCTCCATGCTAAAAAGCTGCACCTTTGATTCGACAAATTTATTTTGCTTCACATTTCTATCATAAAGTTGGCAGGCATTCCTACAGGTTTTTGTTTAACTTTGAAAGGTTTGCAGTTGACCAGTTTCTGCATGGAGTTTATTGTATCTGTCTTTACTGTCTTCCAGCCACTAAATGTTGTACATAATTTTGGAGTTTTAGGAATTTAGAGGTGTACAAATAGATTTGAGAATGAAAATGATGGGGAAGAAAGTCTATTCACATCACTGGAATTTACCATGTTACTACTTGTTGTGTACTAATGTTAATTTTGGAGATGATCCTTCAAGGTTTTAATTCTAAATAAGAATCTTCTACAAATACAGAAGAAATTAGAAGTAATATGTTATAATTCTGGTTTACAATTTGAAAGAGTTGGGGGGGGGTGGGGTTCCTTGGAGTTTATTTCCCTTTTCCTTGATTGCATCCTCCTTACCATTCATTCTCCTGCCCCCAAAAAGAGAGCTGGCACATGGCATCTGGTGATAAGGCACCAAAAATCTAGGCACAAAATAAGTTATTTTTCTTATATTGCATTTGTGGTCTAGACATTTTAACAATAGATCTAGAAAAAAATTTCCAACCTATGTTCAGTCATTTCTTAGACTTAAAGTCATATTCCCTGATTACAGAGAAAGTAATTGGCTTTTTGACAAATTATGCTATGATAGTACAGAAATGAAAATACAAGCCTTAGCGCAAGTAGGGCTTTTGGTTTTCATGGCAGAAATTAATTTTAGCTTAGAGTACCATGTTGGTAATATAAATAGGTTGTAGTTTAAATGAATAGAACATACTCTTTTGGATACTTCCATATGCTTCTCATTTCTATGAATTCTACCAAATTACAAGGTGTGTGGTTGGCTCATTTTATTTTTCTATATTCTACTCTTAATGATTTTTTAGTACAAACTGAAAGGTTTGTTGCAGAGTCAAGCTCTTGACACTACATAAAATTATCACTGAACTTTTTATTTCATCATGAAAAACATTATGGTTGCAAAGGGAAAATACTCAAGCTTTTAAGTGTGTAGTGGCCTCCCACCTAAAATGTATGTGTTATGGTATAGACTCCAGCTCTTAGCATACTCCTTAGCTTCAAAGAGAAGCATAGAGTGTTGGAGTTATTTTAATCATTTTTGTTCGTTGTTCGTGTGTTCCCTGGCTAAAATATGTGTGAAGTCCAACTGATGCACTGAACCAAATAGGGAGAACCTCTGTCTTAATCATTGCAGATCCTTGCTTAGTTCATGCATAATGAAGCGGGCTGAATCTGCAGAAGAGAATCTTTTATAGTAGTGTTCTGCAAAAAGTAGTTGTGGAGGTGCACCTTAACTTTGTCTTTGCAGACTTTTGCTTCAGGCATAGTTGAGTAGCTTGGGGGTTTTTTAAATGGTTTTTTTGGTCTTTAAATATTGCAGCTGCTTTATTAGATGGTTCTCTTGGGAATTATACAGGGACTTTGATTTCATATGTTTTGAGGGTGGGGGTTTTTAATGATTAATTGGCATCTGTGGTAGACTGACAATGAATGATAGTCTGAGTACATGAAAAAGTATTAGCTAGGGAAATTCTATTCTTGCTTTTAAATTCAATGGATTTTGTTGTGTATGCACATACATGCTGAGGAGGATTAATTGGTGGGAGTGGAGGGGAATGGACATTCTTGCTTGGATATTTACCATTCTATATATATAATTTGTGATTTTTGTCTTTTAATCTGCAGATAAGCCACTGAAGAAGCGAAAACAAGAAAACAAACCACAGGAGGCTGGAGGTGCTACTGGAGGAAATAGAGCAGCTTCTCAGGAGACAGGTTCTGCAGGAAATGGGGCGAGGCCAGCATTGATGGTTAGTATTGATCTGCAGCAAGCAGGAAGAGCAGACTCTCAGGCAACAGTAACTCAGGACTTGGACACCATCAAAAAACCTGAAGAAATTAAGCAGTATAATGACGGGTTTATGTGTGTTCCCCAAGAAGACACTGTTGGAGTTCTTAAATTTAAACCTGAAAACCATCCTGAGATTTTTAGGAAAAAGTCAGACTTTGAGGGTCAAAAGACAGATATTGAGCAAAATGAAAACAGACAAATGGAATTTCAGCAAAATGAGAGCAGACGGTTGGAAAGCAAACACAACGAGAACAAACAGTTAGAAGCTAAACATGAAAGCAAGCATGAAAGCAGACAAATGGAAGTGAAGCAAAATGAGAACAGACAGACAGAATCAAAACAAAACGAGAGCAGGCAAATGGAGATGAAACAAAATGAGGGAAAACAAAATAATGGCAAACAGGAAATAAGGCAGAGGCCTGAAACGCCAAAACAGAAGAGTGAAGGCAGGCCTGAAACACCAAAACAGAAGAGTGAAGGCAGGCCTGAAACACCAAAACAGAAGAGCGAAGGCAGGCCTGAAACGCCGAAACACAGACATGATAATAGGAGGGACTCCAGTAAACCATTGTCAGATAAGAAAATTGAAATATCTAGGCATAAACTAGATGTGAAATCTGATCCTTCAAGGGTAAAACCTGAAAGTAGATCTGATCCAACGAAACAAAGGCCTGATGGGCGTTCAGTTTCTGATACACCGAGGCGTGACCATGATAGCCTTAAACAAAGATCTGAGGACAGGGGGGAGTCTGAGAGATACAGAGGAGATCCATCCAAGATTAGAAGGCCTGAATATTTGAGATCCTCAAACAAAAATGAACATGATTCTAAGCATGGTATTAAATCTGATGGTTCAAAACCTGAAAAATTTGAAAGGAAACATAGGCATGAGTCTGGTGAATCAAGGGAAAGGTTTTCGTCTGGGGATCAGAAATCAAGACCTGACAGCCCTCGTATTAAACAGGAAGGTAAAGGAGATTCTAGTAAATCAAGACCTGATAAACCTGGTTTTAAATCACCCAACAGCAAGGATGAACGAAGGACAGATGGTAATAAGAGTAAAGTAGATAGTAATAAAGCACACGCTGACAATAAAGCAGAGTTTCCCAGTTATTTGTTGGGGGCAAGATCTGGCGCATTGAAACATTTTGTCATTCCAAAAATCAAGCGTGATAAAGATGGCAATGTTACTCAGGAGTCAAGGAAAACTGAATTTAGAGGTGAACAGAAGGACAAAGTAGAGAAGATTGGGCTAGTTGAAGATCTAAATAAAGGAGCTAAGCCTGTAGTTGTCCTTCAAAAGCTTTCTTTGGATGATGTGCAGAAATTTATTAAGGATAGAGAAGATAAATCAAGGGGCTCTTGTTTTAAACCTAACAAGAACAAGTCATCCAAATCTAATAAAGGTAAGATTATTTTTTTAATATTAATTGCATTATATCTTTTACAATCCTGTTCTTTTAGATTTGCTATTTCTGTGGTTAGAAACTAAATGCAAACATTTGATAGCTTATCAGCTTGCTTATTTGGTGATTTTGGGGAACAAAGTGAAACTCATCTACAGGTTTGTCATTATTGGAAATCTTGCTATGATGTACCTGAAATGATTTATTTACTCCGGTGAAAGTACCTAATCTGGGAACACTTAAATGGTCTTAATCTGCACACTCAGCTACATTAGTTTAACCTGGTAATTTATCCAGTGAAATATAACTGCTGTACATATGATTTAAACTGGTTGTAGCATATCTTTATAAGGGACTGATACTACTGTAACTAAACCAGTGTAGGTGGAGTGGTGGGAAATACTATGTATACAAGCCTTAAGATTCTTTTATATTTTTAATTGGAACTGAAATGTGGTTTTCCAAGGCATGTTTTCACATGATGAAATAAGAATGCAGATACGAAGTCCCATCTGCCTCTTTTACGCTACAAATACAGATCTGTTGGGGAGCCTCCACACTCGAGGTTATGGGACAATAAGCTTCCAAAAAGGTTCTGTCTTTAGGAGAGTTCAGACACCATTGTCTCTAGGGTCCATTGTATGCAGAAAGAGAAAAGGAACTGGTAAACAGTTGACTGGCATTTTCAATTTAGTAATATGGACAGGAAATAATTCAGAATAGTTTGCAGGTGTGATATTTGGTTGGTTGTCTCTTCTGCAGATGGAACATTTTTTTTATAAGATTGCTTTTCTTCTTGGTGCTCTACTTTTGGCTCCTCTGGGTTCAGCCTGAAGTAGATCACATTGTGAAATCAATGTTACTAACTGCTCAGGGTTCCTTTCTTTCTTAATATTGAGCATTTAAAGCATTTAAATTCCTTACATAGTTATGTTTACAGGGTGGTCATGTCTCAAAATAGACAAATCAAGTGGTAGGGGAGAGGATTTCAGCTGTATGCAGGATTGTTTATGAATGCAGTTCCAGCTATATCATGAATTTGAGATTAAAATGTTTTCTTATATAGTTGATCTGATAAGAAATTATGTAGAAATTGTCTTTGTGAATGTATAACTATGCTAATGTGCACAGGTACAGATGTGATATCTGTATAATGAGTTTATTGTGCTACGTCCGTTCTCTATCTACTAACCTGATTGTATTAACTCTTAAAGACTTAATAATTCAGGATATGTATTACTTATTTGTAAAATATTAGCTTCCTTGCTAAATGTTTTCTTTTTATCCTGGAAATATGAACATATCCCCTGTCCCTTTTTGAGGTTCAGAACAGGCAAAATTTCCATTTCTAATTATAGGTATCTAGAGTTAGACATGAAATTATGACATCTTTGTTGTCAGTTTAGTCTAAAGTATTCAGATGAAACCTTTATGTTCTTGATAGGGAATAACGAAAACTTTCTGATGGAATTCAACTCTAGTCTCAGAAGGATAGATTTTGAATTCACATGATTCTTTGTGCAGAAAATCAGTAATTTTTAGGGCCTTCAGGAGCCATATGCACTGCATGGATGCTTTCTAAAATGTTTCTAAATACTTTTTTGTAGTCTGTATTGTATGTGGTTATTTATATAGAATGTTGTAGTAATGTGTAAAGGTTTTAATGACTTTTCTGACTGGCATGACTAATAGCTGTGTCACACATGAGGAATGCATTGATTTTGAAGTCAGGTTTATAACTATTATGCAATGTTTTTGTGTATTTTTTGTTTCCTGAAGTCATATGTTTCTTACATACTCTCAAATAGCATGAGACATATTTTCCAGAGAAAGAAAATGTTTGAATCTGATACTAGTCTTTTTTCTATTGTACTCAGAATAAGGTTCTTACAACCATACTAGAAATAGGTTTCGTGGAAAGAATGTTGTAACTATGTTTCTCTTACAAATCTAGCTTTGAGTGTTCAGCCAGGCAGATTTTGTAGAAAGTGTCTTTGAACTTCAGATTTTTGATATCTATTTTTAGTTTTACATTTTTTTTGCCCAGTTTCCTGGTAACTCACTTCTTAGTATATATTATGCTAAATAATTAGGTGAACTCCAATGTTTGAAAAGGTTCATAATTCATAAAGATATTTCTTCATAAATCAAAGTCTATTTGTCAACAACAGACTGATATAGAAGATAATTCATGCCATTGCCACAGTGTGCTCACTCCAACTTGAAAGAAGTAGCGTTCATGGTTTTACTCTGTGACATTTTTAGTTATAAACATTTTCATACACTAGGAAATGCAGTTTTCACAAACATTCTTCATTTAGTTCATCCTATATTTCTTATAGATTGTAGCACATCTTCTCTAGTGTTGCCTTTTAGCATCATTATTCCACTTCTCACATCCTCTTATTCCATGTAGCTTAGTATATTTTGCTTTATCTTTACTTATTTTACTTCCCTGTATTTCTTGTCCTTTGTTTTTGCTTTCTCATCCATCCCTCCCCGAAAAAAAATGTCTTCTCCTGGCTTTGTTATGTACAAAATCATTGCTGTGATTTATCTGAAATCCAGTTAAAATTACTTCAGCTAGTTCAAAACACCATTTACATAGTCATTCTGTCTTAAGCGACTAATGCCCATTCATTGTAAAACTCAGTAAAATTGACTTATTTTAAGCTAAAATTAATGCTTTGCAAACTGAAAGTCTATACAACTTTTCACCTTGTTTCAGTAAATTTTAAAGTCTTACCTTTATTGTGCATGTTGGTAAAGCCTTGCATTGTACTGCAAAAAGACAAAGTAACATTTTAATGAAATTTTGTAGACAGGTTGGAAATTTTGTGACATTATATGAATGGGAGGGATAGCTGTGTAGTAGGCAACTATTAATATTGAATCATCCCAACAGTTCCTTTTGGCATTTACAAGGAAGAAGTGACTTTTTTCTCTCTCCTGATCTTTGAGCATTTTTCTGAAAGAGCCACTCTAGCTCAGAGGAAACTTATGGAAATTTTTTTCATAGTGTTTTTGTTAAGGGGTCTCACGGTGAAATTTGTGTCCTGTTTTGTCTGGGTCAGAATGAATTGTAACACTTTTTTCTTCTGGTTTTAACATCTGTGAATACCTTTTACTCTGGTTTTAATTCAAATGTATGTTGTTGGGGGACCCATGAAACTTTTTCCCATTGAGTTTGTATCTGTGATGAGGAGGTCACGTTTGCTATCCTTTCTTTTCAGAGCTTCAGCGAATACCTTCTCTGCTGCTTCTTAGAGCTATACTGATCAGCTATGTTGGGATGGGAGCTGGTAACAGTTTTACAGTTACTGCATTTTTAACTAGACAAATTTCCCTTTATTAAAGTATGAAACATATGAGTAATGAGAGAAACTGTAACTGTCTGTTTTTACAGAGATGTCTGAGTTGGTTTATCATATTTTGAAGGATTCTCTTTCCAAAAGAAGCACCATATATGTAATGCAAGTTTTAGTTATAGGACAAATGTGTGTGTGTTTTAAGACTTGTGCAGATATACCTTTTAGGTCTTCCAATATCACCTAAAGAGTTTGATGTTAAAAAAAAAAAACAAACCACCAACAAAATCTGATCTGAATGCTACTTGTTCATTGTGTAGGTTGTTATAGGATTTCATTATCTGTACAACACAGAACTTTAAACACAGGTTTTTGTTGCTCACTTCAAGGCTTCTTAAACACACCGCATTTTCTTCTTACAGGATCAACGAAAAAATTTACTGCTTAATCCTCTTCCTGTCTTAGAGTTTAAACAATGCTTCTAGATTTTTTTCTGTGTTCTGTGCTTATGTGTTTGTTGTTTGGGGTTTTTCATTTTGTTTTGTATTCCAGATGACTTTTTTAGAGCCTGTAGTAACTACAGTTTGGCATTTGTTTAACATGATGGCCCATCTTTGGGTTCTAGCACTGCTGGAAATAGTATCACTTGTGAAGCAGAGTAATCAATTAGGTGCTCACCTTCTAGGTATAAAGGGAGTATTCCAGGATGAAAAACTGTATCCCAGTTGTGTTGGCTCAGTGAGCCAACTTGTCATGCCTCTCACAGACTTCCAGTTAGCACAGCAGAGCTACTCATGAATACTTTCTGGTACAGCTGAAAACTGGACAAAAAGGGAGTATCAATTTTAAACGTTTGTTTAAATCATTCATATATAGGACTTCTAAATTGGCAAACCCTTAAGAAAAGTATCTTATGGATATTAACAGGTCAAGCAAATTTTAGAGTTCACTCAAATTTATTTCCAAAATAAGTTTCTTGATTCTGAAACAGACACACTGTTGTGCTTACTGAAATCAGTGGGGCAAGCAGCTGTGCTCGAAGCAAATAGCTGGAGTAAAAACATATTTCCTTTGGAAAGGAAAAGGCTGCAACTCAGGTTGTTTACTACAGATTGTGCTTTTGCAAAGATTACCATTGTGAAAGTCCATAATTCCACAGATATGAAATCTGAAATTACTGTCTTGGAGTTCCTGGTAGCAACTGCATTTGCATGTAAGAATGCCAGAGGAACAACGCACTAAGCATCTTGCATGTGTATGCACCACCAGGTGAATCAAGTGTATCATAACTTTCTCTAGGTTTGTATGGAGAATTATGCCAAATTTCAGAGAAAAAAGGATACATTTCATGGTTTATGGCCAGAAGTTCATAATGGTTCTTCTCAGCTGAAGTCTTTAGAGCTTTTCATGAACTCTAAATTTAACTGGAATTTTAGGAAAAAAAATTACTTTCGTAAGAATTCTACAATCTTCCTGTTTTCCCTCTTTTCTGAGATATTAGTGACTACCTCTTTTCAACTTAACTAGACTAGAAGAGGAGCTGGCTGTCCCTCATGGCATTAGAAGTATTTAAAGATGCGTTGGGTTTGCAGAGGATCCATTTCAATATACACTTTGTCCATTTAGCCATGATTAATTTTTTTTCTCCTTTCTGGACTGAACAGGTTCACAGTTTGAAAAATATTCCAGGCATTGTTTAGTCAAAAGCCAAAACCAAACTATATATAACCTGTTAAATCCAATAGTCTAGGAAGCGTTGTGCTGGAATGGATTGTTCCTACTTGCAGGGATTTTTTAGGTATGGTGTGTCCATCCTATCCCAGACCGTATGCTGGGATTTGTATGGGCATTGTACACAGTCTCTGGCGCCTTCATTTTGGTACTAGTTTTTCAGAAGTAGATGTTGGATAAACTGCTAT
>NW_009267230.1:4358280-4395828 GCF_000687185.1 Egretta garzetta
AGTACAATAGGAGACATTTTTCAGCACAGTGCCTTGCCTGGAGCCTGCTTTATTTATTTCTACTTTAGTCTTTGCCCCTAAGGTAAATATCCTGATTCTTGCTTTCATAGTTGTTCTTACGTTTTCTCTGGGTAGTAAAAGTGAACTTTGTGTGTTGCAGATGTAGTCCTTGGCAGCAACAACAAACTTGACCAAACCCACTAGTTTCATTGTACTTTGGTTCATCCGAGATACGATGCTTTGTCTGTTTGCAGATTTAGGAGAGCATTGTTTAATTAGTTCATTTTTGAAAAATTACTTTGGCACATGTAAGTGATAGAAATTTATTACCTAATTTGTCAGAGCAATTTGTTGAAAGTCTGAAACTGCCTTTGGTTCATGGACATGGATGCTTGATCAGGTTGCTCTTACTTCTGGGAATAGCTAAGGCTATTTTGCATAAATAATTTTTGGAACAATGCATTGCAATATGTAAAAATGTGGGCCAGCAATTTGTCTGACGTCAATTATAGTATGCAATGCAGACCTGTTCAAGTGTCTTAAGTATCTAAATGTGGATGTTATTTCTTGGCTTATGTGCATGGATACGTGCTAAAAACTTTTGGTTTGAGTTTTCTTCTAAACAAAGGGTAAATACAAATAGGGGAAAGCCTCACATTTGCTTCTGGTACATTAACTTTTCTGTTGCTCAACATTTTCAGCTGGTTTAGGTGACTGGTTTTGTGTAAGAAAATTTAAACTGTTTACTTGAAATTTGGAATTTATTTTCGCTCCATGGGAACGTTACCAATTAACAGAAAAGGATAAGACCTTTTTTGTTCTTCAAATTACCAAACTGTTGTTTGCATCGAATAAAGGTTCCTTAAATATATGTGCTGGTTAATTATCTTCTGAGCAACTTTACTGTAGTATTTTATATTAAAAGCTAAAACTTCATCCATCTTTTATTGTTGCTTATGTAATTAAGTTATTTTGAAGAAGCAAAATGAGTAGCTTCATGTGACACTTTCAATGATAAAGGCAGAGAATGTTTCTATGACAGAGCGAGGAAAAAGCAGATCTTCTTGATGTGCCTGTAGTCACAGATCAGATGCAAATCATGGCATTTGTTTTGCTTATTCTCTGCAAAGATCTTGATTGTAGTCTATTGCTTATATAGGAGTTTAATGAGAAGAAATATTATGAGTTGTAATTTGATTTTATTTAATAAAGGTCTCTTTTCTTAAGTGGGGCCCCATGGCTTAGTTTTTGAATTAATCAGAATACATGGATGGGAATATGCATCAGTCATAAATTTCAGATTCCAAATATTAATAGTAGCAGAAAATTACATGCTGTGTTTTGCAAATGTACAAAACACCTTAACTTTTTAATACAATAAATTACGTTGGCTTAAATTTCAATGCATATGTTCAAAAGCATTGACAGTGAAATCCAAAAGCAATCCCCTGATGATGATTCACAAAAGTGAGTTTCTTGGTGCAGCACTGCATTTATTTCAATTGCCAGTCTTGCTCCATTTTACTCTAAGTATTGCTAATTTTTTGTGGTGAAGTATCTTGCAAAACTAGACTGCTCTAGCCTCCTTTTTATCGATATTTGTAAAGACCAAAACCCAGTGAATAGCAATAAGGAATAAAAAAACTTGTGGCTATAGTTGCCACAGCAGTCATATAGTTTGAGGAAATCATTGATACCGATGTAAATGGGAGTTCTCTTGGCACCTACAGAGAGTGCATGTTGGGTATATTCCCTGCTCTCTGCCTGGATCTTTCAGGGTGCTCTTTGGAAATCTCCTCCCTCCATCAAAAAATGTTTCTTGGTCCTGAGAGTATTTTGTGCTATTGTAAAATCCTTTTTGAATCTGTGCTCCTTAGCTGTGGGCAATGATGACCCCTACCGTATCACAGAATTATTCCACTGCCGTGTCCAGATTCTTGTCTGACCCACCAACCTGTCTGGGTCCCATTTTTCAAGGCCAGAGCTAAGGACTGGAGTATAAGCAGGGAGTCTGAACCTCTTCTTTTGTTTAGCCCAAGGCTGGGAGCCGTTCTTTTGTAGCAGTATTGGGGCAGATGAAGTTATTTTGAAAGATGTTCTATGGAGTGATATAGGACTTACTTCTTCCTAACACTACTTCTCTCCCTCCTGCCAAATTTGTTGCAGCAGAGTATCATGTGGGCACAGTCCCTTGAGTGGTGGTGAGGGCATCTCAGTCTCCCACCCTCTTTCTGGGGTGTGTGTGTGTGAGCTGAGCTCAGGAGTTACCCCTTCATGGATGCTGCCAAAAGGTGAGAGTAAGGGGTGCCATAGAGGTTTATATCCTGTTTATAGGAAATAGTTGTATATCCTCCTGTAAACTTTAAGGCAGAGAATGGGAGATGAAAGAGGAAAGCTGCTGGAGTAAATGCAGTACTTCTCAGATTATTTTGTCCAGTATTCATTTGATGGTGTGTTTTTCAGCTGGTCATATGGTATTGAGATAAAAGTGGAACTTCTGTCTTCTGAGCAGATGTGCCTTCCTTCATAACCTCAAATTCCTCTTTGAGAAAAGGATTGCAATTTCACTGTGTTTCCCTGTCTGTTCTTGACACTATCCAGGGCACAGAATTATCTGGATGAGTGTGAAGCCGGTGGTTAAGTGATTTTAGTCACCAAGGACTCAGTGCGCCATATAAAGAACATGCTGGAGCATTTTAATGGCGAGCCTTGGGGAAAGGATTTCATTAAAATTGCACACTGAGAGAGAGAGTCAGAAATTTTCAGCTTTAACCAGTAAGCTATTCATCAATCACAGGTAGTCATGTTGCCCCATGTAGTGCCTGGGTGCTATACTGTAACAGTACTTAACTATTTTAAAACAGTGTTTATTTTCCAAACACCTGTGTAAAGTAGGGAAGTACTTTTATCCCCTCTTTCTTTTTTTTTAATTCTTTATCTAAAGTAGAACCTTATCTGCATGAGTGGTTGTAGTAGAATTAAGCTGTGAGTCTGTAGTCTTACAGTTACAATGACATCGTTATCCAACAAGAAGGTGGCACTCTTTCTGAGGAGTAGAAGTGTATTTTATTTGATATAGCGCAGAGTTTGAGAGTTGTTTGAGCTAATCCAGAAAGAAATTGCTTTCCTTCCTGCGTATATGTCTGACATACCAGTTTTATCAGTGTAGTTATAGCAGTGACCCAAAATTACTTGAGAAAGTTAGACAATAAGCTGGTGATAAGTAAGGGAAGAACACCCTCTATCAGATGCTCAGAGGGGACATGTGGAATAAAAGCACTTAGCCTCTGTGGAATAAAAGCAAGAAGGGATATACTAGTCATCAGCAGAATAAGAAGGGTACAGTAGCAGGTAATGTCTTCTGTGGTAAAAAGGAGCAAGAGGAGGGCAAAATTGAGCTGCAGTCTTGTAAGTTTTATTTTTAATGCCAAAATGAAGCTGTGTGGAATTCATTAGTGTAGAAGTTTGAGAATGCAGGGAGTAGTTAAACTTAAATTTCTAAATGCTTAATAATGCAAAGTTAAGATTCATATCCTCACCCCAAACAAGTGGCACTGTTCCCTCTTAGACCCTTGTGTATTATTTTATATAATGCCTTCATAGTTGGAAAAAGTTGCATTTTAAAATACAAGATACATAGTGAGATTACAAATACGAAATTGCATTAACTGTAGTTTTGCTTATTACAAACTATCAGTGCACAGAAATGGAAAAGGTAATATTCATGGGAGGCTAATTTCTGCAAAAGAGTTCATTAACATAAGCCTCGGGTTTGAAGGGAAACTTCAGGGGCAGTTTTTCTTCAAGCACTTGTTCATTTGCCTCAATAGATGTATGTGCAAACAGGCTGTTCTGATGTCACAGGCATTTTAAAAGTAACCAGATAAGCAAACTGATGTGGATTGTTTCCACTGTATTAACTGTCTCTTAGGGAAGTAGCAATTCAGAGTTTACATCTCTAAATGTATTTGAATATTGATGGATTGTTAGTTCATAGGAAATTGCAACAAAAGGCAAACTATACATCTGTTTTCTATAGTTTGGAAAACAAATTTAAATAATTACTGAGAAGATAACAGAGTTTATTAGTGTTGCTTTTGATTTTATGGCAGGAATGGCCTCTCTGATCCTGGAAACCTGGCCTAAGCATCAGCAAACAACATCCCCTTTTCCATAGCTGCTTGTTTGAACTTGTTATATCAAGCGAGGTGAAACTAATATGAATACACTGATTGTTGTGTCAAAAAATAATTGTGCTGTCCATATTGAATGGATCCAGTAAAAGTCAATAATGATGTTGCTGGTTTTTTTAATATTCAGCCTCTCTTGAAGGCATTCATCTGCCTGGATCAGGGAAATCTATTTGAATTGCAAATTCAAGGCAAAGTGATTGTGGATCCTTCTAAAAATCAGATAGTGTAAATATTAGCTAAAGTTAAAGGCTGTTCTACAAACTTGAAACTACCCATCAAGTTATAAACAAAAAGCGATGCTGAACTTTGAATCAGATCTGTGCCTTTCATTTTTTTTTTTAAGTCATAGGTGAAGAAGGGAAATATTGCATCCACTAGATATTTGTAGAAATCTTTCAACTCTACACACCAAAACCCTTTGAAAAGCTTCCCAGATTAAAATAGAATATGGGAAGAGGCTTACAGACTAATTTTTAGCTAAGATTCTCTTGCTGATCTTTAACTGTATTATATTTTGTCAAGAGTTGCTTGGTGAGAAAACAAGTATCTTGATGGTCAGTGGATATTGAGTAACAGCTGACGATCTTAAATATCTTCTCTAAGTAACCTTTTGATAATGGCAATCAAACAAAAACAAGAACTTGTTCTTCCTCCAGCAAGCAACTAGTATGTAAGTCATGGACAGCATTGCATACATTTGGAGAAGTACTGAAGAATAAGTGGTTTCATGTATGCAGTTCTTCAAAATTAATTGTTCTTACAGCTATTCTGTGACGTGCCCTGCAGTTTCATCAATATGGAGTTTGTTAGCGTGCTGTTCTTTACAGTGAGATAAAGATTTTGTTATGATGGTACTTTTCTTGTGGATTTTTTTGTTTAATATTTGCAGCAGCTTTGAGAATATGTGATGTCTGAAGAACACTGTTGCCTGTAGCCCATTTCAGACATATTGTGCATACCAATGACACACATGGCAAAATATTGAGTTATTCCATTGATGAGGACAGTTCTTCAAAAACCTAGTGTATTGGGTCATTCTTATTAACTCGTAACTTTTTATTAAAATTACGTTCTCCTTAGCTATTTAAAAAGCCATGCAAACTAGAGGTCAATGTAACTGAAGTGGAAACATGAAAGTAGGTACCAGGTCTTAGCAAACTTACCAAAGAAATTGAAAAACTGAAGGTGATCATACAAGTTTTTGTAGGTACTTTCAAAGGGTGTTGTGTTGTATATTCTTTTTTTAATTGTTTTTGAAAAGTATCCCGTAAACAGAAAAGAAAAGGATGTTTGTTGCCACATGACTGGATTCTTACAGTGAACTGGATTCTTTTAAGTATTTCTTTACTACCCTGAAGAAATAAATAAACAGTAACTTCATTATAAAATAGAGGTATAAAAAAAAGGAGTTTAGTAAGATGTTTCTGGTCAAGGTTGGGTTGGCCTGACTCAACACAACATAAGTAATAGAGTAAATTAAATATTAACTCTTTACTGGAGTCCCACAGTATATAATATCCCTGGATTTCTTCAGAAAGGGTGGGGAGTCCTTTTCCATGTATGTCTTAATTGTGCAGCTATGCTTAACTCCTTTGTACTGCATGAACAAAACTCTTAGATTGGTTATTTACAGTCTTCAGCAGCAAAGGAAACTGGGCATGCGGCAGACTTGCTCCAGGGAATATTGTGACAGGAACAAAAACTTTAAAGCTAGCTTATAGAGAACTTTACAATAATTCCATTTGTTCTCTTTTCTGCTGTTCCCTACTTGAACTAGGAAAGCTTTACATATTCCATAATAAAAGAAAAAAGGGTAAGCTTATACTGTCATCTGAAATATGTGTAACAGGGTGCAATTCAAGCACTAGTTGAATTTAGCACTGGAGAACATAGAAAACTTGGAACTTTTGAGAAGGAAATAGTTATTTTCCAAATATTTGAAGTAGTTGCATTTTTATTTTTTCATTGATGTCTAATTAATACTGTGGTAATTGATTTATTTTTAAAGATTGAGTAGTGTTCTACCCTGGCAACAAAATCAATAAGGAAAGCAAGAATAAATATTCCTAGGAGGTAGGAGAGCAGTAGCCTGTGATTTTTGTTTGTTGGTTGGGGATTAAATGCAACTTTTGTTCCTTTACTTGCAGCTGGCTTTTGCAGTGTCTTTGGCCAGATTTACTGTAGGCTTTATGCTATGTGCGTAGTCCTGCTGATTTCAATGAAATCACCAACAGTGCATAAAATTGAGAATACTTGTTAAAGAATCAGGTTCTGAAGCCCTCTAGTGATTTCACCTGTGAAAATTGTCTTAAAACTTGTATATGTGAATTTTCCTGTAGTCAGGGGCTGCATGTATGCTAAGTCTCTTCAGGTGCCATATAGGCATTCAAAAAGCCATGAAGTATTGGTGTGGGGCCACCACTGCTCAGGTGCCCAGCTATGCAGCATCCAGATCAGATCTGGCAGTCATCCAGTCAGCTGGTGATACACACAGAGGAACTGATCTGTCTGTGCTGGCATGCTTCTGCCTGTCTTCAATCAAGCTCCCAGCCTGCAAAGGATAATCATGCCACAGCAACATGGTCAACCACACTGTGAAATGTTTTCTAGCATTTTTGAAAGCAATATTGAGAGTTTAGGTAACTTTGGCAGGTGGTGATTATCTAAGGGTGGCAACTTAACACAAATAAATTATAGTGACCACAGCATGGGGGAAGCAGGAACAATTTTTGCTATCAGTTTTACTTTATAGATATTTCCCTACCTCAGTTCAAAAAACGTCAATAGTTTAAGTTAAATCTTTTTTAAAAATGCACTTGCATGACATGACTTGCTGAACATAGTTGAGAATTATAGAAAAATATTTTTCTGCTCATTAATTCCATTGCTTTTAGAAAACCTGATATAATAAAAAATGTTATGGCTGTAGATATATGCCAAATCAGTAATATATGAGACTTTTTAAAAATTTTGTTGCTGGAAATTATTTTCTCATGTTAAGGCACTTCTAATTCCAGTTAAAGATGTTTAAAGAGGAAAAGAAGAAAAGACTAATTTGGATTAGAAGATAGGATATTAGTGTAAGAATGGAAACATTTTTAAAAGTTATGTTAGTGATATAGTGAATGCAATTAAAAAGTGAATTATCATCCAGAAGATGATTTTTTGGAGGTTTCTGTGTGTGTATGTATAGCACTTGGCAGGTGATTTCCTCTCTAAATAATATAGTATTCCTTGGGAAGGAGAGAGAGGCGCTTATGACAAAGATGTTTGTTCTGTTGTTGGAAAAAGCTTAACAGTTTAGTCTGATAATCTTCAAATCTGTGCAATAGGTTCTTTGATAAATAAAGAAAAGACATCAAATAAACAAAACCCCAGGAAACATTTTTGAATTAATTTGGTTTCCTTGTGTCAGTTGTAAAAACTTTGACTGCAAACCTCCTTCATTCTGACTGCATATGCGTCTCATTGTAGTTTCAAAATGTGATCAGAATGGTGTATTTACCTCTATGGAAAAGAAACCTGATGTCCTCCAGCTAGCCGTTTTTCTATATTAAATAAAAATCTTTCAACTTTGCTTTGTAACAAAGTCAAGCAAAAATTTGAGTTGCGTTTTAAAACTACTAGTAGAAGGTAAGAAAAAATCTAAGGCAGAGGCTGGGATGTCAATGATTTGGCCTGTATTTAGGGATAAGACCCCAGAGGTTCTGCTACAGATTGTCCCTGCTTACTGGAAAAGGGAAGATTACTGTCTTGTGTACACCAAATAATATGAATGAGAATAAACAGAACTGTTAATGAGGCACAAAGAATCCTTAATTTACCTACGCTGTTAGAAAACCTGTTAAATTCAGAGGATGAACTGAAACAAGACTATCTTTTTACAAAGGAAATTCACCTATTGGAATTTGGTTATATATATATGCCTGACAAAATATTTTATTGAAGGAGATGTGTATGCAGTTTATTATGTTAATTTCTAATTGTAGTGTGAACAATAAATGCAACTTTAAAAAGGGCTGTCAAATATATCCAGGTATATCTAGCTGTGGTGGTATTAGTGGATATACTGTAAGCAGTTCCTGAGAAAGGGCTGTAGTAGTGGGCCCTTATTTTTATCTTCAGGTTCACATTTGCCTTTCTTACTCTCCATTAATAGGTAGCATAGATCAGTCAGTGTTAAAGGAGTTGCCTCCTGAGCTCCTGGCAGAAATTGAATCTACCATGCCACTTTGTGAACGTGTGAAAATGAACAAGCGCAAACGTAGCACAGTTAATGAGAAACCAAAATATGCTGAAATCAGTTCCGACGAAGACAATGACAGTGAAGAAGCTTTTGAATGTAAGTAGCACATCATTCTGTTCCTACTGCTAAAGAAAGCTAATATTTTGCTTTTACAAAAACTTACACTTTTTTAAAGTTGGCTACCCTAAAACATATGAAAACGAGTTTGCTGTCTGGTCCTGACCACTACTGGGCCAACAACCTTTTTTTTCTTTTAAATGAAAAATTACTTGATTTCAATTTGTCACTCAAGATGAAAAGCAGCCCATTGTTAAATTTCTTTTCCTAATTGTCTTATGGGAAGCCGCTGCCTACATATTTTTTCAATTCTACTATGAAACATTTTTAGCCAATCAGATTAAGGAAAACAGCCTCTAAAGCAGCATAGAAAACTTGCATACAAAGGTATGCAAAGAAAAAATTCAGTAAATAAATTTTAAATTATTATTAGTTTTGTTGATAAGAAAAGTGAAGGATCCCTTCTTGAAATTTTCCAACATGATAAATTGAGAATCTTACTGCCCAGAAGTTTCTTAAAATATTTCTTCTCCTATTATTTCTCTGGTATATTGCTTGGAAAACTGGTTTCGCTTTTGATGGGTTCTCAAAATACCATTTGCTGATGATGCAATTCTTGAATTAACTGTTTTCAAAGGAAAAGAGGAAGCTTGTAGTTAGAATTTTGCTGTGCAATCGGATCAAGTTCCTAAGTGTCAAAAAACTGTTACATGCCTCTAAGTTAGGAAGGGATTTCCTACTTGCTAATAAGAGTATGGTTAGTTTGCGTCTACAGTAGTTCAGTTAGCCAACACTGAAAAGAAACTCTATTTAAAACAGAGTGAATCGGTTCAGTGAGTTAACATCTTAGCTGTGTTACTCATGCAAGGCTACAGAAGTGCCTATTGCTGCTAACCTGAGAAGGCATCTTGCTTACAATGTTTTTTTTTCTCAAGTTTAGACTCTTTCCGACTTTGCTTATAAAAACATCTTACTGAACTTTTGTAAAACACAATGTATTGCTTTTTAGTCTTAGGTCCAAAAGAGAAAGATTTGTTTGTTCTGCTTTTTAATATGTTTCAAGTTATTGTCCAACAGATACACAGTGCTTATGCACACATACACATAAAAATTGTAATAGGGATACTGCCAATCTTTATCAAAGAAGCAGAAAAGAATGTCCTTTTGTTTCTTTTCCCTTTTAATTATAACTGAATAATGCTCCTTTGAGTGTGAGATCTTAAGGTTATTTGGTATCAGTTGTTCATAGCAAAGGATTAATGATGATTTGCTTCATTCAGGGTTCTATATTTTCTGTTTACTGTATCATATCACCTGTTTATGATGATAATATTCTGGGACACTGAATTAAAAAAATGAATAAGTAAAGCAAAATTATTTAACTTGGTTGGGAATGGAGAGAATTGTCAAGAATTTCAGATACTTTAATCTACCTGTTAGCCACAATGGCTGCTTAAATTCTTAAATACGAAGTAAAGCAAAGTAAGGAAAACTTCCACGGTAATTATACGCTTTAAGGGATTCTAGGTTAATTATATCCACTAAAGAGATCTGGCCATCATTCTAAACAATTCAGTGAGGACATCTGGTTTAAAAATAAATTCTAATATTGCTCAAAGGATACTGTAAAACTGAATTGAATTAAAATGAGACAAAATGATCAAGAGAATGAAAGATTTGTGAAAAGAAAGACTTGTGACAAGTACAGTGAATAGATTTGTATTGTTAGATAATACGTATTTCCGAATTCTTTTGGTTGTCTAAAATTGAACTTTAAAAAATATGAAACAGTGATCGTTAAAGAAATTTCTTTGAGTATCTCATGAAGAAGGGACATTGCATTAATTTAAATGATGAGAAATTAAAAATTGATTAAATCATTCTCATACAATAAGTGCTAAATATGTTGTTGCATAAATGTTAGGCAGAATTCAGAAGGAAACTGGGTATTTCTATCCCAAATAGTCTTTCTTTATGTATAAAATCAATAATAACTCTTGAAATGTTATTAATACTTAAATTTTTAGTCAATTTTTTCTACTTCAAAATAAATTTTATAGAGCAGTGATTGTGAATAGCTGTTCCCGTGTTCATCTTAAGCGCCTTGCAGAGCCAGCACATTTGTAACACATTCTGTTTTGTCATGCAGCATTGATAAACTGGTCAATTTAAAATTCCGCTGGAAAACAATACTTTAAGTTACTTTTCTCATGGAGATGTAGCTGGGGTCAGAATTCGTCCTACAGAACTTAAATTAGTACTGATGACTTATGCTGTGGAGACCAATGTCATCTGCCTCCATAAAATACTCTCTCATAGGGGGACAAGAATAATTTGAGATGTATAAAGTCTTTTCCCATAAAACTCTTACTTTCTTCTCCAATATGCTCACTCCAGGTATCCAAGATGGCCCTCCATCTCTTCATGATCCATTTCTTCAGTCACAGCTAACTCTCAACCATTTTAGATAGCATTAGTGGCTCAGGAATCACGAACATGACTGTACTGCCACCAGAAGCAAGTCTGTTCCAGAAGCAGTACAGCTCAAAGCCTGAACTGAGTTATTACCTTAAAGAGTTGGCCCACCTCTGTGCAGAAGTTTTGTACTACATTTTCAGAAGTGGGAGCCCTCTAGGGTGCAGTGCAGAGCATTAGTATCACATCAGGTTTAACATTTTAATTCTGAGCCTGGGCTGACTATTTACTTCATCCTGGTACATATACCAGGTGATGGCTATATCCTGGTATGTTACCTATGCTTCTCAATAAACTGGGATTGTGGGAAGAACTTGTCAGTTCATTCCAGTTCTGTATAAATGCCTGGAGCCATTTTGCTCAGAAACAACCCTATATACAGTCATACTTTTCTAAACTTCAGGAGACTTTGGTAGAGACACACAGGTGTCAGGACTGTTATGTGCAGGTTCACAAGCTTAAACTCTGCTAGTCTAGAATGTGATGTTTTGGGGCTGTTTTGATCTTCACAGCAGTCTGTGTAAGACATCTCTCTGCTAGCCTAGTTACCCTGTTACGTTAAATAATGGAGAGTTGGCTGATTTGTTGAATAAAGCTACCTCCTCCTCCATATCCTTTTTCTGTTACATCTTAGCACCCTGTCCCCTTCAAGGCTCACAAGACTTTCTTTGAAAATAACAGACAGCTCTCCATTCTTCTCCCCCAGTTATTTCCACCAAATCTCTTGTTTCTGTATAGAACATTTATCTCAGTTTCTTCAACATTCATGTCTGCTGGGCTTTTTAGTCCTGACTGAAAACTGGTTATAATAACCACGTGTGGTACTGACTTGCTGTCTGGTCCAGAATTGTGACTCCAGCTTTCTCCTTTACACTGAATTTCCTGCAATGTGTATCAAGACAAAACCTTATTTGTCTTGGCAAAACAGAATATCTTTAAGCAACTAGATTGCCAAGTCTCATTGGAACATCTTGTGTTAGATAGGAAAGCAATCACTGAATTGGAATATGGATGCCCAGTAATAGTCACAATTTAGATAACTAAAGAAATTATCTCATGTTTTCATATGCATATGAAAGGGTGAAATTTATTTTGATCTGTTTAACTTTCTTTACTTTGCTTAAAAGGACAAATGCTCTGTGAATTTATATTTTTAAATGTTTGCTGGTATGTTTGCCAGTTTCAGTCATAGTTTTCATGTAATTCAAAAGAAATCATTAGAATAATGCCATAACATAATTCTATACAATGGTTTTAGAGTGTTCACTTGGTTTACAGAACAGCTATACAACAGTGTTGAACATACAAATCACAGAATCGTAGAATCATTTAGGTTGGAAAAGACCTTTAAGATTGTAATGTCCAATCATAAACCTAACACTGCCAAGTCCACCAATAAACTCCTTAAGTGCCACATCTACACATCTTTAATATGTTTAAAAATGTTTAATTTTGAGCTACTAGAAGTAGAATTTTTGTACTCATAATGGAAATGCATTTCATTTCTAGCTTCACGTAAAAGACACAAAAAGGATAGAGATGAAGCTTGGGAGTATGAAGAACATGACAGAAGAAGTTCTGTTGACCATAGGAGAAGTGGTCATTATCATGAGGGAAGGAGGACTTCCAGTAGTGGCCGTTACCGTAATCGCAGTCCTGATGACTCTGATATGGATGATTATTCTCCTCCCCCTAGCCTCAGTGAGGGTAACTGATAATTTTAAAAATTCAATTTTATTCCATAATACTATTGCATTTTTAATAGATATGTTAGAAATTTTAAAATAAACATCTTTATGTGCAGTATTGAATATGTGTAATCCATTATTTCATTTTTGAGAAAGTATTTGTTTCACTCTTTATTCTCTTAATTAGTGGCTAGAAAAATGAAGAAAAAAGAAAAACAAAAGAAGAGGAAAGCTTATGAACCTAAACTAACGCCAGAAGGTAATTTTAGAATATTTATTTTCTACAGTTTGTATTTTCTGTTTTATATATAAAATAATCATTTATAAATTTCATTTTTCACCAGAAATGATGGATTCTTCGACTTTCAAAAGGTTTACTGCTTCAATAGAGAATATTTTGGAAAATTTGGAAGACATGGATTTTACAGCTTTTGGTAATATGTCAGAATTTTTCAAAATGCTTCTCCAGTTAGAAACACAAGAAACACCAAAAACTTTGTATCTCAGTGTTTTCGAACTTCCTTCTTGGTGATTTAATTCCCTGTGATATGTGCTAGGGCATACTGCATTTATATGGCTTCCACCTTCAGTGGTGGCCTTTACCTTTCCAGTTTCACTTGCTGCTGCAGGAAGTTCCTCCTTCCTCCAGAATCCAAAAGGGGCATAAATAATAATAGTAGTCCTTGGAGTGGAAAGGATACATCTCTGGGATGTCATTAGGGTGTTAACTTCTGTCAAACATATCTTTGTAAACAGCACTAAAGATAGTTCCCTTGCTTTTAATGTCTGAGGCACATAATTTTGCATCTGTTGTGGCCTTTGACCCAGCAAATGATTATTCAATTCAAGAATCAGAGTCCTTATGCATTTATGGATGAGGCACTGAATCACTGTATGCTCCTTATCCATTTCAGTGGAAAACCAGCCAGCGTAGCATATAGCTGTCTGAAGAAGTAGTTCAGGCTGACCAAGGTGACTTCCTATTGAAATGGATTATAGAGTATTTGCTGATTTTTTTCCTACCATCTTCATTACAGGATTAGAACAAGGGGAGGAGCATACTAAATTACTACAGTTTTTAAAGCAATAGTGTATACAACCTTGAAGTGAAGGCATGGTTCTTTCTGTGTCTGGTAACATCATGGGGTTTTTGTATTGGTAAAGTTAAGACACAATGTATCCCAAAGTACTTAATTTCATATCTGTTTTTCATCTGTTGCCCAGATTTGAACTTAAGAATTAGGACTATAGACATTTAAGATTTTTTTTTTTTTTACTGAAGTGAGGGTGATGGCACAAGAACTGCAATAAATGGGGTTTGCTATATTAAAATTTTTTTGGCTATGACTTTCAGAAATGGTTGCCTCATGTTAGGCTGTTAAATGGTATTTCAGAACAAGTCTTATTTAATATTTAATATTTAATAAGTAGTCATTGTTTTAACACAACCAAAACTTGTCATCATCAGTCTTCATTAGATGGAACTTTTAGATGCTAGCTATTTTGAAAATCAGTTCTTTTTCTTCAGTTGGCTTTTTCATATTTGCTGTAAAATACTGATTTTCTTGAAGTCTAACTAGAAATATGATTGTTAATTTTTTTTTTTTTTAAAGGCGATGATGATGAGATTCCACAGGAATTGCTACTGGGAAAACATCAGCTTAGTGAGTTGGGTAGTGAATCTGCAAAAATCAAGGCAATGGGCATTATGGACAAGGTACATCTTCATAGTCCTTAACTCTTTCTGAACATACAATTTTGATAAACATACAAAAACTTACCTCCCCTACAGTAACATTCCACTCTCTTCAGGTGTGCATGTGATGGATACTGTGAACAGTTGTGCTTCTTCTGACTTAGCCGAAGTGCTTAAAAAGTTATCACATCTTAATTGTTACTGTCTCTGAAGCAGAGACATTTTTGTTGACTGGTCCTTCTCTGTGTCAGTGCTGACTATATGCCAATATGTAATACCCATGCCTGAGCAGTAAAATCTACTTTTACAAAAGCACATCAACCTATAGGCTTTGCTCCTTACAGCTGGTGTTGAGCAACCACAGTAAATCAGAACCTGCTAGCAAAGTAAAAAAATCCACCCCTTTCTGAAATATGCTATCAGTACAATGTAAATGTATGATGTCCAGCCAGCATCACACTTAATTGCCCGCTTCCTCTGTCTCTCCAAAAAGGCCTTTCAAACGTAGAAGATTTAACACCCCAGGTGTTAATCAGATTCATTTTCTGTAGTCTGCACATTGTAATTTTTTTGCCATACTCTTCCCGACTTAATTTCAAGGAGACTTTTTGTTGGTGCAAACTCTTGGTATCACATCTCTAGAAACAATGTTCTTGCTTTCCTTATCTTCCTGGAACTCTTGGCTTTGGGCAGTCTTACGTTAAACTCTTATTCTGCCTGCTCATGAACACTTACTATGTTTATGAAGTGTCTGTGAAACCACTTATTATAATAAGTCACTCCAAGGGGTTTTCTTTAATCGAAAACTTGGACTTTTCTTCAGTCTCCCTACCTTCCACTGTAGCATGTTGTCAGCCTGAGTGTTTCTCTTTCCTGACTGTTCTCACCCTTAAGCTCTGTTCCCTTTTTTTTACATACATACACGTATACATAAAATCAGAATTTTGTTGCTTTTAAAGGTGAGTGCCAATAGTATCTGGGTGAGCAAAACTGTCTTTTCTCAAGTTTAGCATATTCTACAAATTATTTAATCATAATTTTATAGAAGATAAGCAAGCTTGAGTTATTTTTCAACATGCTAGTTCTTTGAAGTTAACGCTAATATTAAGAATACATTTTTGTTTTATTAGCATTCAAGTATCAGGGAATTTTATTTCTGCCTTTTCATGGAATTTGGATTTTCTCCTAATAAAGCTCTATATGGTCAGTTAGAATTTGTGATTGATACCTGGATTTGGTAAACGTCTGTTTAAAGTTCTGTTAGAGTGTATAACTATATGACGTTATTAATGACAGATACGCAATTTTAAATTGGTTTATGTGGATTTTGCTGTTTGAAAATGCAGTTTGATTGCAATCTCAGAATATGTTTCACCTGGTTTAGTTATATTATCAGCATTCTCAATAGTGCTGTGTGAGAAACTACAGAAGTCAAGATCTGATCCTTTTCTCACATTGCTTACAATTTAAGTTTTCAGGTTATGTAACAAGTTCTGTCCTTCATCGATGGATATTTGTTTCAGTAATTTGGAAGCCTTTATGTTCCTTCAGTTGTTTGATGTGTTTCTTTTCTTGTTTTAGCTCTCAACAGATAAAACAGTGAAAGTTCTGAATATTTTGGAGAAGAATATTCAAGATGGATCAAAACTTTCTACATTACTTAACCACGTGAGTTTCGAATTATATAATTTCACAGCATTGTGTAGAATAGAGTTTCTTCACTTGAGTCCTATTTAGTGATAGTTTCAAATATTGTGTATGAGTGTGAAAGGAATTTCTGATATCATATGAGATTGAGATTGCCAAATTTTAATATTTGAAGTAAAATTGAATTGATTGTATTTTTTCGGTACTAAACATGTTTTAGCATAGTACTGATAATTACCAGGTGTATCGGGAGCAACTGAGTTTTCTTTTGTTTCAGTATTAATTATTATAGTTTTATCCTGAAATATTCATGGTAACTGGTGTAATTTGCACCATTAGACATTTCTTTGCTAGTTTGCTGTGTCCATAAAACATCCCTTACACAATGAACCAAGTACTACAGGTTTAAGGTTTTAGGGCTTTTTTTCTTCAAACTAAAGCCTAAAACTACATGGGGATTTGGAGTTTTTGTGAGGTTTATACATGATATTTGACTCATACATTTCTTTATTTCTACACTTCCTACTCAAAAACAGTATTCTAGCAAGAACAGAGTTCTTGAGTTTTATGGGGGGAAAAAAAATAACCTTGATCTGCAGAATTGGAGAGTAATTATTTGGAAGAATTTTAACTTGCAAATGAAAACTAGAGACACATCATCAGTGTCTAAATACTTTCATCTATATAGTTTGTAGGGTTTTCAAAGTTTTGATACCTGGTTCAGAATGTCTTCAGCAGTATGAAAAATAAGTGAAAAGAAGGTGCTGGTTTACCTGCTCTGCCTCACTGTGATTAAGTCTTTATGCTAATGATTTTAAAGTGATATTTTTCTTTTAGCTTTTTGTAGTAAAGCTTAAGATTATTAAGTACTTAATAAAATTGTCCAATGATTGCAATTCAGAGACAAGGCTTCAATTAAAAAAAGAAGTGATCTTTAGCCAAACAAGTTTTAGTTTTTCTTAAAACCTATGAAACATGATTCAAATCATTATGGCAAAGAAAGCCTCTGGTAAGGAGTAAGCTTACTTCTTTTATAGTGCAGTGAAGACATTCTACTTATATGTCAGGATGTTTTTCAGAAGCAGAGTGCACTTGTATGTTTTTTGTTTCCAAGATTAATGAGCAAAAAAAATTAGAAAATATTTAAAACTACTAGGGTTTTGGGGTTTTTTAAGCCTCATTTGTGTAAGGAACAAAAGACTTAAAGCCATTCTGTGCAACAGATTTACAAGGATGTCCGGATTTGCAGATTTCTGTTTATTTTACAAATACATATATATATCTCATATATATAAAGCCCTGTGGTATTGTTTTAAATTCTCTTACCCCAAAGAGAAAAAGTTGATATGGTTTTACCAAGCCCTTATTTTTACAAGGAAAGCCAACAGTGTTGAACTATGGTGTCATACAGGCAGGAAAGATTCTTTTTCTCTGTAGGCTATATCTGCACCAAAGAAGCAATGAAAAATTCTACTGGGTTTTGCTATAAAAGACGTTATTACAATATTTAAGTAGTGCTGGGTGGTCATAATTGACCTCATGTATGTTTGGTTTTGTAACTTGTGCAAACACAGAAATACAGAGATTCTGTACCTTGTGCTAAATCTAAATGGATGTGTTTTAAATCCGTTGATAACAAATGGGTTGCTCTTTGAAGCAGAGAAAGTCATGTACTTAGGAGTTTCAAGTAACTTGTAACAGTCTTTTTGTGTAAGAATTCCCTCTAGTGGCAAAAATTAGACTGATAGAAGCAGCAACTGGTGTGCATAGGATACTGAAGAAAGCCCTAGATGTATGAGTTTAGATTTTGCTTAAGGTACATCAGTCTTAAGTAGAGTATGTGTCAGTCTTCCTTCATAGTGCTTCCCAATGATACCCAGGAAGCTTCTTTGTGTTCTAACAGAAGAATACAGTGAGACTTTGAAGACTTGTAACTTAGGGAGACATATTACAAGCACGTTGCTAGTAAAGCAAACATTAGTTGATTTCCAAAACAAACTATTTTTTTATCAAAAAGGAAATACAACATTTTATATGCACATGTATGTAAGTATATTAAGGTAATGTTATTGTCTTAATTGGTAAAGATAAAAATTTGACTTCTTGTTCACACTGTCCTGCTTTTCTTATCTGTTACAGAACAATGACACTGAAGATGAGGAAAGATTTTGGAGCTTGTCTTACTGCTATCAATATTATGACATCACCAAATATGCCTAAAGCTGTATATATTGAGGATGTAATAGAAAGAGTTATCCAATACACAAAATTTCATTTGCAGAACACTCTTTATCCTCAGTATGATCCTGTGTATAGAGTGGATCCTCATGGTGGTTAGTATGCTAAGAAATTCTAAAAAATCTTTCCACATTAAAAAAATATCAAAACATAATCTGTTCTGTGGTGATGAAGTGATATGACTTTCTGGAATAAGATTTTATATGCACCTTTTATACTGGTAGTTCTTCCATATCACATATAGCATCCTAAATTAATGCCTTGTGTTATTTTGAGGATGATGAAATGTAGAGTAAAAAAAAATATTAATGAAATGCATCCTCTGAATAACTTAGTCATGTAACATCTTGGTTTACTGCAACAACATCAATGTAACAAAAGTATTTAGACTAAAGTATTTACAAGTTTGTCTAAAGTTCAGCATCTGTGTATAGTTAATATAGGAATACCTCATTTTATAATCTGCGTGTATATAATATATATCAGTAAAAACAATTTAGCGTTTAGCTTTTTGTTGTCACATGTATACCTTTAGATACAATTTCAAGAACCTTTTTCAAAATCTTTGATCCAGAATTTAGAGCAATTATGAAAAATTAATATCGTGAAATTTTTGCTTTCCAGCTGGTGCTACTAAACAGTTTCTCTTCTCTAAGCAATTGCCTTTACAAAGCTGTAGTCATGAAGTAGTTTGGGGGACACTTTTCGAGGAAGATTATCTCTCTAATATTTGGTGTGGAACATTGAAAAAATTAACAAAGGTATTTTTTCTTTTCTAGGTGGCGTCTTAAGTTCAAAAGCAAAACGTGCCAAGTGTTCCACCCACAAGCAGAGAGTTATAGTGATGTTGTATAACAAAGTTTGTGACATTGTCAGCAGCTTGTCAGAGTTGCTAGAGATACAGCTTCTTACTGATACAACTATTCTACAGGTAAGTTTTTTCAGAAAAATGTCTGGCTGAGAATGTAAAGTATGATTGTCTCAGTGACATGAAGTATGAAACAAGTACAAACTTGTGGATTGTTAACATCAGAGTTGTGTAGTAGGTAATCCACAGGAGAAGAGCTTTTAATGTTTAAATCTTCAGTGGCTTTTCTTGTACACTTCAGAAAAGTTTAACCCGATTGTATTCAAATACAGAGTCATAGAATCATTTAGGTTGGAAAAGACCCTTAAGATTGAGTCCAGACGTAAAACTAATGTTGCCAACAACCCCGCTCCTGATAGGACTTATGCTCTATATCCTTTAATAACTTTATTTGCAAATACTATGAAGAAATACGTATTCTTGAACACCTTACCTGCTGAATGAATAACCTACTTGTGAAACTGCATGAATACCACTTTGTTAGTCAAATACACTTACAATAATTTCTTTCCATTGATAGGTGTCATCTATGGGAATAACGCCTTTCTTTGTAGAAAACGTCAGTGAACTACAGTTATGTGCCATCAAATTAGTGACTGCAGTAAGTACTTTTTGATTTGCAGTTTCATGTTCCTGTACTTCTGAGAGTTATTAGGGCATTTACATAGGCTGTATTTTTGCTCTGGTAGGGTGTCAGAGTTTAGAACTATTTTTATTCTTGCATGTTTTTACAGTTTGATGTCATAGTCTAGGAACAATATTAAATCTACCTATGCTGCCCCTATTTGCAGAGTACTGTATAGGAAGAAATATCCTACTTAAGCAAGGAAGTTCTTGATTTTAGTTATGTTGTTTAAACACAACCCCCTTCCTCTTACCTGTCCTTTCTGGTCTCAAGAAATCTTAGCAATGGGGTTTTCCTTATTTCCTATGTTAAAATTTGAATTTATGCAATGGAATAAAGCATATAACTAGTAGGACACTTCTGTGTAATAGAATAAATTATTTTCCTCAGAAGAGGTGGCTGTGTGAAATGATCATGGGGCAGATAGAATATTATTTCAGAAAAACTGCAGTGCAACACAGATGTGCTTGTTCAAGTGGGAGTTTTCAGTCTTTGTAAGGATGATATACTTCAGTATTCTGCCTAAATAAAAGGAGAGGCAAACTCTACAATCCTGACACTGTAAATTGAAAGAATATGTCATGCCAGGCAAACATTAAAGCTTAGGATATGGAGTAAAACTTGTTTCTCAAATGTGCTCTACAACCGTACATGTGTTCACGCAATTTATGTTACCACAGAGTTTTGCTCTGTACTGGAGTCTGAAAGCTTAGTGTTACACTGTTTGACTTTCCTATGTAGTGTATGCTACCATTGACAGAAGCTTAAAACATAAGATATTTTTAAGAGCTATTACACATTTATGTTGTTTGAAGATTTTTAAAAATCTGTATTTGAAAAAGTTTTTATGTATTTTATAAAGAAATGTTTGCTTTGAAAAAACAAAGTAATACATTAAAAACAAGGTATACATTAATTACAATTTATTTGTCATGTAAAGTGTATGTTTCTGTATATAATTTTTAACAATATATTTAACAAGTGATATTTTATGTAACAGTAAATAATTTTCTAACAATCATGTAACTGTTAAATAGGTGTTCTCCAGGTATGAAAAGCATAGACAGTTAATACTAGAAGAAATTTTCACTTCCCTTGCAAGACTACCAACTAGCAAGAGGAGTTTGAGAAACTTCAGGTAATTTCTGATGTAGATTAATAACTTGTAGACAGTAGCATTTACAGTTCTGTAGATGTAGTAATTTAGGCTTCAGTATTAACTGTTTCTTTAAAAATCTGCGACTCCACAAGCTGCTCTCTGAGAGGTTGATATTTCAAAATGAGAGAATTTCCTGACAAATGTTTTGAAATGATCACTGTTTCTTATGCCATCATATTTGTGCCTGCTTACAAAAATAATTGAAATATCTTACTACTTGTCACACCAAGGATGTAAGTGAGCGTAATGTTAGTGTGCATTCAGTGGTTTTTTTGTTGGAAAATTCTTTGATTCTGTTTGTATAGAGTTACATAACTTCTTAATTGCTAAAGCTTAATAGGAAAATTCTGGCTGAATTTCTTTGAGGACACACTCAGAGCAGTCTTTCCAGGAAGAAGATCAATCTAATATCCTTTTGAATGAGTTTCATTTAGGAACTACTCTGTTCACTATAACTGTCTTTTAAGCACTTCATCTGTATTTCAGTGCATCTTCAGAATAATAGTATAGGTTCAGGTTCAATCTGAGAAAGAATCTGGCCTGAACTGGATTTCAGTTAAAATTGAGGTTGGGACATTTTAAATGATTCTAAAACATCTGTTGTTGGTGTTGATTTTGTTCGTGCTTGCATATGTCTTGCCCCCCAGACACAGACAAATTGTCAATTAAATATTTTGTCCAATCCAGGGTGGATGAATCGCAAAAATCCAGGAAAAGAAATACACTGAAACTTTGAAATTGAATTCAGTTACTAACATTAACACAAGTGCTTGTTCCTAGTATTTCCTATTGTTTTGATTATAGACATCAGTGAGATCTAGCAAATAGGAAGGTGGTAGGAATAGGAGCGTAACTCTTTGAATTGGAACATGTACCAGAAGGAAGTCACTGTCTCAAGGCCACAATGTCTGCATTGTTAATCTGTAGAATCCTAACTCTGGTCACTTAAAGGGCCTTCTCTAACTGTGGCTACAGTCATGAAGAGTATAGCTTACAAAAAAATTTGATATGAAAAGTTCTTCTCTCTAGAAGTAGTCAAAGATTATATTAATAATTACAGTGTTTTGTGCCCAGTTAGTATTTTGATAATCTGGGGAGAATGATGTCAGGGATTATCCCCTTTTTATATAGTTAAGGGTAGCAATAGGCGGTGTTGATGTATGTATGGGTAGTAAACACCATACTATTTCTCAAGTTATGGGAGAAATGTGGAGTGTATTCATACTGGTCTTACCAACTTTAAGACACACTTAAAGACTCCGGCATGCTGAAGTTCACAGTCTGTTATGCTACCTCAATTTACCATAGGCTTAACTGTTGTAGAAGTCGGTCCAGGTCATGGTCACTATTTTCTGTTGTTTAGAAGTCCTGCACATTTCATATATATTAAATAAGATAGAAGTAATAAATTAGGGCAACAGTATGCTGTAATTTTTTTGTGTTGTTTTGGAAATTGATACAGCACTATACATAATAAGCATATTAGTAAGTGTCTTAGTCTGTAGGTGTTTATTAAATATTCCTGTAGATTTTTCAGCTGCTGAACTTCAGATACTCTGATAGCCCATCTATGGGCTGTTTCAGTTCATCCCTTCTGCCTGAGAATAATAGTGGTTTTGTTAGACCAAATCTTACACTCCATAAGAGACAAGCAAATAACTAAATAAATGTCTAGAACACAGATTTCTACCTGCAGTAATATTTTTAGAAAGATGTTATTTAGGACTAAAATTTTTTTGTTGTTTTGTCTTTTTTTTTAGTTTTAGTGTTAATGCTGTCTTTTCTTATTAACAGGTTGAACAGCAGTGACACTGATGGAGAGCCTATGTATATTCAGATGGTAACAGCACTAGTTCTGCAGCTTATTCAGTGTGTGGTGCACTTACCATCAGCAGAAAAAGATTCTAATTCGGAGGAGGAATCAAACAAGAAAGTAAGATATTTTTTAAAAGCTGTAGTTTTTTTTTTGTGCATGAATGACTTTGTGTGTTTGTAGGTATAATATTTTATTATGGTGCTCTTGTAATCAAACACTATAATTTTATGTCTGCTGTAGTTATTTGCATGAGAAGTGCTGATATGGAAATCATATTTCTGTGTATCCTAAAATAATACACAAATATATCTTGTTATTTTTAGGTGGATCAAGATGTGCTTATTACTAACTCATATGAAACAGCCATGAGAACAGCGCAAAACTTCCTTTCTATTTTCCTTAAGAAGTAAGTACTGTTGCATTATTTAGCATATTGATGAAACCAACTCTAAATATAAAGTCTGTCATACCTTAAGACAAACTATTAGCAATGCTAAATACCTACTCATAAAGTTATTTATAACAATATACTTTATAGATCCCTAAGACAGCTACCTGTCTGGACAAAAATTTTTATGGAACAGAAATTCTGCAGTTTTTTATACATTTAAGAACCTGTTTGGTTGTTCATATAGGATCCTTTTATTAGGGGTATGTTACTCATCTGAATCCTGGCAGAGAAGGCTGTGTAAATATTTAAGTGTTAAAACCATATTCATGACAGAGCTATAAAAACTCCTAAAAATTACTTTCATTTAGATAAAGTTAGAAATGTCAGTACAACAGGGGAAAAAAATGATGGTATACCTGAATAACCAAAGGATTTCTAAGAATTAAATCCTGAGGTTTTTATCATGTTGGTTTCTACTCTTATGCCAAATGGCTATTTAATAGCCATCTAGCGATCTCTCTGCATACTAGTATCATTAAAGTTAGGGATGCCACATATAACGGAAACACTATCAGGTATGTTATCTTTTGATTTTTTTACATTCTGATTTTAACCTTTGTGGAGCATAATACTGAAATATCTTGTCACTGTCAGATAAATCAGACCAAGCTTAAGGAATATAGACACATTACTTCATCCATCCAAGTTAATGCAGATTTGAACTCAAAGCAATAAATAAAAAAAATCTTAGGAACAAAATTCTACTATCGTGGATTAGCTGTTTTACTTGCAGTGCAACTTGGAGTGATAACTGTTTAAGCTATTTCTTTGTAAATGAATAAAAATTTTCTGCTAATATTTCAGATTTTATTTTAGAATTACATAAAACTTTTTTTGATTAAACAGGATTACTTCTGTTTACAAAAAAAAAAAAAAAACAAAACTTATATGGCTCTTAAATTTGCTTACAAAATGCATTTTCTTTTAAACAGGTGTGGCAGTAAACAAGGGGAAGAAGATTATCGGCCACTGTTTGAGAACTTCATTCAAGATCTTCTCTCCACAGTCAATAAACCAGAATGGCCAGCTGCAGAGTTGCTACTTAGCTTATTAGGAAGGCTGTTGGTAAGGGATTCTTGGTTTTAACTATAATATTACTTTTTTTTCATATTACAATGAAGACTTGTTTGTTTCAGCTGAAACTACTACAGGAATGTTTTCTGATTGTTGACACATACACAGCGTTTAAAGATTTTCTTACATGTATCACTACGGTGTAATACGTAGATAATGCAATTTGGGTTAAAGGATTATTGATATGGCACTTGTTAAAAGATCATGTGTTTCTCCTGGAAGTCCACTTCCACTGTTCCATGACATTTTCAACATGAAAAAATGCCATCATATAGCATCTGATAAGTGTAGACATTCATTTGGAGTGAACTCAGACTAATAGCTATAACTCTTTCTGTTAAATATCTTCTCTGGACTATTCCTTTAGCACAGAACCTGAAAACAATTATGTGATTTGTTTTTTTACCAATAATAGCATTTACTTATGGTATTTTACAGAATGTGAATAATTTTGTTGACATGTTTTTTGGGGAGTTGTTCTTTAGTATTGCAGTGTAATTAACACAGTAATTTGAGCTGTTTCTTGGAAAAATATTTTGCAGTCCTGTTCCTGGTAAAATGTATCTTTCTTTATACATGTGTAAATAAGGAGGAAGTTGCATTATGGTGCTTAAGATCTATGTAAAAGAGAGAGAGACCCAATAAAGGAAGAAACATTAATGTTAAATAAGTAGTGTATCTGTGATGTAATAGTAAATTAAGTAATTTTATGCAGCATGGAAGTTAGGTGGAATTTTTAGTAAGATCAAGTGATCTCGTGTGAGAAGTATCTCAATTGCACAAATAAATATTTGTTTTTAACAGTTTATTCTGTTTTTCTTAGGTTCACCAGTTCAGTAACAAATCTACAGAAATGGCATTAAGAGTTGCATCACTTGACTATCTTGGAACTGTAGCTGCAAGACTGAGGAAAGATGCAGTCACTAGCAAAATGGATCAAGGATCTATAGCCAGAATCCTCAAACAGGTGCGTGAGAGATCCCATGCCAGCTGGATTGAGATGTATCCATCAAATACTTGACAATTGTAAAGATGTTTGAAAAACTGGTGTTGTGGAGAATCAGTCTTCATCGTTCAGGTTTCTGAATCAAATATACTCAGTTTATAGGTATCACATTTGTTAGCGCATGTCTTCCTTGCGCCATCTCTGTAGTGATCATATGAAGAGGTTAATTACAGTGGTTAAGCCAGTTTTCTTGTGACAGTACAGAGGAAATAATGGAGCAACAGTTAGATTCTGTCTTAAGAGGTCTTAAAAATACATATCTGTGCATTTGCTGTCACAAATTGGTAACTGAGCTTCTGGCCCTCATATACAGGCTTTAGAGAGTAAAACTGTTAGGCCTGTAAGGTTAGTTTTTATGTGATGTAGCTGATTATCGTCATCAGGTTTTGGTGGGGGGTTGTTTGGTTGTTAAACTGGACTTGCGTATATCTTTCATTAGAGAGTGCGTATTTGCATTTCTGCTAATGCTGCTCCAAATCTGCAAGGGTGGCAACAATTATCAAAGCAATGTTTTCATTTGGGCTCTATACAGTACATAGTATGATGAGAAAATCTCAGGTCTTATGTGTACTTTTAAAAATGTGGACTTGCACATTTCTTATGGACACTATACCTTTCTTTCTGAGCTACTAACTGTTCTCAGGATGATCTAAAGTTGAGTAGGCATACCAAGTTCATTTCCCTTTCAGTTACATTAAAGAACTACAGATCCACTGCGTGTATTTTGTGATGACTGTTACAGATCTATGTTGAAGGAAAAACTTCTGCACTTTACAGGCATTCAAATAAAGAATCACAATTCATCTACTCCTTTATGAGGCTGATACTTCCCATAACTTTTGTCAGTTAGCATATACTACAACATATAGTGTCAAATCTTTATGTCCATGGCTTAATGTAATTTATACTTCTATGTGCTAAGGGCTTATGATTCTCCTCTGTTGGCAGTTATTCTGACAGTTCTACATTAGACTTCGTAGGAAAATACTTTAGAAGAATCATTTTTGCTTTCCTTATCTCCAGAAGGTATAATGGTATTGAGATATATTCTAAAAAGATACATACCCAAGTGGTGAACTACCTGAATTTTTCTGTTTGTTTGGGGTTTTTTACAGGATTGGGCAGTAACTAGGCATTGACACCTACAGAAATAAAATTGCTGCAGGCAACTGAGTGCTAAAAGCATTTTTTCAGTTACTCGGGAAACTTAACATCAGTGCTGGTAGACAGTACCATCCATGCAGTGTGGAAGGTATCTACTGTACAGTACCATCAGTCAGGGTAGACAGTGTGGTGTTTATAAATTACTTGTAACGTAAGAACAAATAAATAATTGGAAATATGTGCGTGACAGCTAAGCTTTACTGTGCTGTTCAAATGGCAAGAAAATAAGAAGATCCATTGGTAGTGATACTCAGCTGTCATCATCAGAAACTTAAATTATTATTTCCATTCAGAAATTACTTAGACCTTTACAGGTTTTTCTTTCATGCCTAATTGAATACTTAGACTCTGTTGGATATTTCCTTCTATGCTCTGATATTGTTACCAGGATATTCTCCAATGATTGATGAATGCTTATAACTCTCTCAACTGTGGCTTGGAGTCATGATCCATAGAATGAGATTTAGGAGAAAATCTGTTCTCTTTTGACATTTTTAAACAGATTTTTTTCACAGTAAACTGTCACAGCTTGTCAAGATGATTTCAACATTTGTGCATACTTTTCATTAGCTTATCTCTTGATACACTGATGTTCTGGACTTCAGTACTGTAACTGTACCTTTCTCCACTTGCTGATGTTTGCAAGCTGTATTATGTGCTGTATTCGTGACAAGATTCTCGATCTGTGCTGTTCATACAAAACTTAAGATGGTTATGAGTTTTATGGCTGAAGAAGAAAAATGTTTTGCAGCTGAAGAATTTTAAGCCAGAAATGATTCTTCTACTTCCATTATCAGTATTGAATATGATTAGTTGTGGGCTTCATGGTTTCACTTTGTTCTGGGTTTTTCACTTGTTTGAAAATAGTTGGGCAGTTAAGGTTCATCAAGCAACCCTTTTATTCAGCCAGTTATCCACAGAATTTAACATTGGTTGAAAGCTGGAAATTCGAATCACAATTTGCACATATATTAGAGTGCCAAATGTATATGTAAACCTGTATGAGTATTATGTGCATTGCAGACATGTTTTGAACTCTTTGAACTCATTCATATTGGGGAAAAAAACATCCTTTTGTCTGCTGTAACAACAGCAGCTGCAAGGACCTGTGTATTTCAGTATCATACTAAGGAAAAAAGGGTGGTTTATGGGTTTGATTTTATGCTGTCTTGTAGATACTGAGAAAGCTAGCTTCTGACTCATGCACAAGTTCATTGATACCGAATACTACCAAAAAGTCTGTCCCCATCTTTCTTAAAAGTCCCCTTTAAGTATTGAAAGGCCACAGTAAGGTCTCCCCAGAGCATTCTCTTCTCCAGGGTGAACAACCCTGACTCTCTCAGCTTGTCCTCATAGGAGAGGTGCTCCAGCCCTCTGATAATTTTTGTGGCCCTCCTCTGGACCTGCTCCAATAGGTCCATGTCTTTCCTGTGCTAAGGGCTCCAGAGCTGGACACAGTACTGTGGGGGGGTGTCTCACCAGGGTGGAGGAGGGGGCAGAGTCACCTCCCTCGACCTGCTGGCCACACTGCTTTTGATGCAGCCCAGGGTACGGTTGGCCTTTGGACTGCCAGTGCACATTGCTGGCTCATGTCCAGCTTTTCATCCATCAGTACCCCCAAGTCCCTCTCGGCAGGGCTGCTCTCGATCCTTTCTTCCCCCAGCCTGTATTGATAACAGGGGTTACCCCGACCGAGGTGCAGAGCTTTGCACTTGGCCTTGTTGAACCTCATGAGGTTCACACAGGCGCACCTCTGCAGCCTGTCCAGGTGTCTTTGGATGACAACCCATCCTTCTGGCGTGTCAACTGCACCCCTCAGCTTGGTGTCATCTGCAAACTTGCTGAGGGTGCACTCGATCTCGCTGTCTGTGTCATTGATGAATATATTAAACAGTGCTGGTCCCAGTACAGACCCCTGAGGGACACCACTCATCACCATCTGGCCATCGAGCTGTTGACCACTACCCTCTGGATGCGGCCATCCAACCAATTCCTTATCCACCGAACAGTCCACCCATCAAATCCATAGCTGTCCAATTTAGAGAGCAGGATGTTGGGGGGGACCATGTCAGAGGCTTTGCAGAAGTCCAGATAGATGATGTCCATTGGTTTTCCCTTGTCCACTGTTGTTGTCACACCATCATAGAAAGCCACTAGGTTGGTCAGGCAGGACTTGCCCTTGGTGAAGCCATGCTGGCTATCTTGAATTACCTCCCTGGCCTCCATGTGCCTTGTAAACCTATAGGAAATATAAATATTTCCTATTGAATAGCCTCTTGGAAAAAATACACTGTTTTTAGCATTCATACAGTTTAGATACTACAAACCTGATACATAGTCTCCAACACTAGTTTTCAGACCAATATTTCATATGTACTGCATTTTGTGCATCTTAAAAGTGCTTTGCAGGAAAATTCATATTATTCTATTCTGTAGATAGGCTTTATATGCAGTAGGTGACATTTTTTATAAAATGTGTATTTGTTCTCAAGCTTTTTGACTGATAGAAACTCAGAGAGTGTCATTCTTCAGTGCTAGAGCTCAGAGGTGTTTGGGAGCAATGTCTAAGTTCTTTCCTAGATTGAGCACACTTGCTGCACTTTCTCTGTATGGGAGCTTTAGCCCCGAAAACAGTTATACCAAATATTTTTACAAAGGGATAAATTATTTTTAGTTCTTTGATGTTTCCCATACCTTTTTACTGTTGTCTGTTTCATATTTGTTTTTATTCTTTTATCCTTTGTTCACCTGAAATGTCACTGTTCCATTATTTAACGTTAGTGAAACAGCTAATGGTGACTTTTATAGGTTAAACATTATGTCAGTCTGCTCTGGTGATTTTAGCCCTTCTTTTTTCCTCCATGACAAGGGGTCTTCACACAAGGTCATAGAATGAAAATTAATCAAATCAGTCAGTCTGTTTTAAAATCAGCCTTACTCTGCTCTTAATCTTTTTTAGACTTTAGAGCCAGTCTAATTTGTTTCAGTCTCTATGCAGTTTATAAGCAGTTGTTTAAAAAATTGTTAATGCTCTGCAATTATCAAAACAACTGACTTCAGTGTGTATTATATGTGGACATGCAGATTTTCAGATGATAAATACCACTGTGCCAATATTCTGTTTTATAACTGTATTTCTACTTCTGACAGGTTTCAGGAGGAGAAGATGAAATTCAACAGCTGCAAAAGGCTTTGCTGGATTATCTGGATGAGAATACAGAAACTGATGCATCACTAGTGGTAAATTTCAGCTTTCTGGTGTCAAATGTATATAAAAATAATTTCAGTAGTGTGTACTGTGAATAAAATTATTTTCAGTTATGCATATTAGTGCTTCAATTAAATTGTCACTCTAACATATACTATTGATTGTGTTTTCCAAAATATTGTTGATGCATTAGATTCACTTAATCTCATTATAAATCTGTTAATGTTTCTCTTCTGTATCTGTTTCTGTTTTCTGTGCATCCTGCTATATTTCTCCAGTTTTCTCGAAAGTTTTATATAGCTCAGTGGTTCCGTGATACAACTATGGAGACAGAGAAAGCAATTAAATCTCAGAAGGATGAGGATTCATCTGAAGGAACTCATCATGCAAAAGATGTTGAGACCACAGGACAAATCATGCACAGAGCAGAAAGTCGCAAAAAGTTTCTTCGCAGCATTATTAAAACTGCTCCATCTCAGTTCAGTACATTAAAGTATGTTTCAGTACCACTTATTTCTTTATTAGCCATACATTTGATGTTTTAAATCATTTTTCATAAATATGTGCTAATGAACACATGGAATTTGTTGCAGGATGAATTCTGATACTGTGGACTATGAAGATGCATGTTTGATTGTTCGCTACTTGGCCTCTATGAGGCCGTTTGCCCAGAGCTTCGATATTTATTTGACACAGGTAAACTGTGACGGAACTCTTAGTACAGTGAAACACAGTTGGTTTCTGATTCCAAACACTTTTGTGATAGTGTGCCATATCTGTTCATTGTTGAGCACAGGTATTTAACAGGCCATGATAACGCCATGTGCTTTCATATTCTATGTTGATGACATAAGTGATTATGTTTCTTTTTCTTGTATGAGTTTTCTATGTCATATTGTACATACATTATTTTATTTATCCATGTATGTGCATGGTAAAAACATTATAATTAGATGTACACAGTAAGAGGATAATTACAAAATGTTGAAATAATTTTCACAGTTTCTGTAAGATGCATGCTCACTCAGTGATATTAACTCAGGCAATTGAGCTTAATTTGATTTGAAAATACGAGCCAGCTTGGTCAGTTGCTTGCAGTGCATTTACTGTCACTTTAGAAGGTGTTGTTTGACCAATGTCATTTCTTTGATTTTTCTGGGAGGAGAACACTAAGGTGTTGGCATGGTGACATGGTTGAACTCAAAGTACTAGTTCAGGTTGCATACAGAGCCATTCTTAAAATTGTAGTGCCTAAATCCAACTCTCCTCTTAAAAGAACCATCATGAAAGCCACAAGTGAATGACAAAAGTAGAGTTTAAAATGAAGGGACTTAAAGTGAACGTACAGATGCTGTGTAAATCCTGTTTGGACCACTCTTAGAGATGGAGCAAATCCTAGTAAATATCCATGCTCAGTTATCAGTGCCATGGAACACCACTTGCGTGCACCTTTTTACTGACTGAGAAGATATATTAAATTTTTAGTAGACAGATACTCTTATTTTGGTTAAATTGCTTGCATGTTATTCTGCTGCATTTTTGCCTGTTAAACATTGTTTGCTACCTTCCCAAAGCAATTGAATCTTTGTTTTTGTTCTTTTACTAGATTCTGCGTGTACTTGGTGAAAATGCAATTGCTGTTCGAACAAAAGCCATGAAGTGTTTGTCTGAGGTTGTTGCTGTAGACCCCAGTATTCTAGCCAGGGTAAAAAAGGCAATATCCGTCATGCACGTATGTTCTTCTGTCATGCTTAAAAATAAATCTACATTTCTTATTTTGAATCTGTGTTTCATTTGTTCTTTTTAGCTGGATATGCAACGAGGTGTTCATGGACGGTTAATGGATAACTCCACTAGTGTACGAGAAGCAGCTGTGGAGCTACTTGGCCGATTTGTGCTCTGTCGTCCCCAGCTTGCTGAGCAGTATTATGACATGCTGATTGAAAGAATATTGGTATGGTGACTTGTGATATTTGTGATAAAATAAGAGGTGAAATGAGGAATTTTGCCACATCTCTGAATTCTGAGATACGGGTCATTGAGGGCAGTTCAGTAGTGTGGGTGATGAAGAAAGATCTACCACGCAGTAATCTAAAGATGCTATTTGTAATCCAAAAGATAAAACTGTTTTGCTTTTCTATGCTATTTTTAGTGTTCTAGAAGGCTTCTTATTAGAACTTTTGTACAAAAAGTGTTTTTTGTCTGGGCATTCAGATAAAATACAGTGTTAATTTAACTGTAAGATAACACTAGTTCTTAGCATCCATGTCAGGTTTTTAGTTAAATACTACTCATTTGCTATAGTTACATGACAAAACATGTTTGTGAAGTGTTTTGGATTTAAGTAGCTTCATGTGCATATGCGCATGCATGAAGCAGTTCATCCTGACATTCAGATTCAACAGGTTTTGAATAAGGTAATATGAAGTAGAGCTCCTCATCCATCTCCTTAGACAAAGCCTAGGAAAATGGAAAAGATTGCTGCATGTATCTTACCCATAAGCTTTATCCAAAGGCTTGACGTTTTACAGTCCAGATCCACAATTCTGAGGACTCAGCCAGAACCTTGAGAATTGTTGCAAATAAAGTGGTACAAGTTATGCTGACCTTTTGTATAAATGCACTCCAGAATATTTTAGCTGCCTTTTCTAAACAAATTTTGCAAGTCAGATTGGGTCATCTTCAAATACTAATTCATATAATACATAAATCATATTCTGTATTTGTTTTCAAGAGTGCTTTTCTCTTCACAGGATACTGGTATCAGTGTCAGAAAGAGAGTCATAAAGATACTTAGGGATATCTGCATTGAACAACCAACATTTCCCAAAATTACAGAGATGTGTGTGAAAATGATTCGGAGAGTCAATGATGAAGAAGGCATTAAGGTAGAATGAAATATATCCTTCAGAATTTTAATCATCATTATTTTACTGTTTCTGTGTTTTGGAAAAAACAAATAACCCACCCAAAAAAGTATTGCATTGCTCCTTTGTAATATTTATGACTTTTACTCACTTCTAATTTTTGAAAACAAGTATCTTAGCTTTCTAAAATGCTCTCTGACTTGTTTTTCTTTCTTTTCTATCACCTATTTTCTTGCAGTTCTTGCTGACAATCAAAAGGCTTTAAAAAGTTATTTTCTAGAGGGTTTTTTTTTTTCTTCCTGCAGTTGTTGTTTCTGGTACTTCTGTTTTCTAACAAGTAAGAGTGGTGTATAAAACTTCTTTCTGTGAACAAAATAGACTTCAAGTCAAAATTAAGTACTTTACATTAATATATGCCAGATTTGTAAATTTTGCATATAAAAGTTATAAAGTATTAATCTGTGCTAATTTTCCATTAATTCTGAATGTTCAGTGAATCAGTTATTCCCCCTAAAATGTTACATATGTGATCGTACTCTACTCTTCGTGCAGTGTATATGCAGGACTGCACAAAACTAAGGTGATGTGTTAAATCATAAACCTGGCAATGATTGTTTTGTTTGATTTGGCAAAATAGTTTTTAAATTGTGAGGTAATTAAGAACACACCTGTAATAATTTTGTATCACACTTTCAGTAGGATTTGAAATCTGCAAGTTCAAAACTGCAGCATATATTTTTACCACTTCAGATGCATTAATGCCAGCTGGCTTTCTGAGAAGACTGTTAAATAGATGAACAGCTGGTTCCAAAGTGCTGCTGGGAAAGGAGGATGGCCTTGTTCTCTCTTCTCCTTCCCCTTGCCTTTCTAACAACATCAGAAAAAATGAGACATTATCTTCAATGTATTTTTTTGTGTTTCCATGAATGAGAAGAGCTTCTTACAACCGTATGCCTTATAAGTAATTTGGGAATAATTTTGTTCACTTTCATTCTATTCCATTTTTCCTCTATCCAAAAACATAGGAAGGGAATGTATTTCCTATGTTTGGGTAGAGAGACGTGGCTTCTGTCTCTTTCCCACCTTGTCACAGCTGTTTGAAAACTCAGAAATAACCTACTGTTGCTGCTAGTTCTGCTGTAGAAATTGTAATCGTAGAATGTCATCTTGTGTTCAGCTGTCAGCTTCTCAGGGTACTGTGTTTTCCTGAGGAATGCAAATTAATGCAGGAAGGTGATAACTCCATTTTTTGTACCATCAGTTTCCCAGTGATGATTTTGCTGAAGCTGGCTTAGAGGTCAGTGTAACCCCTGTAATAGTAGATTTGGATCTGTCTCACATAACACTTCCTACAACAGTCTCACTTATGTTGAATAATTCCTTATGAAATGTCACGCATCATCAACAAATCTATTGTATGGATATATTAGAATACCTGTGTGCCAAGATAAGTTTATTTATTTCTGCTAATATTTTTTTTTTCCTTCAGAAATTAGTAAATGAGACATTCCAGAAGCTCTGGTTTACACCAACGCCACACCATGACAAAGAAGCAATGACAAGGAAAATACTAAACATCACTGATGTGGTATGTTAAACAAACACGGGTTAAGTTGTGTGCAAAATCTGATTATGTTTTTAGTATCTTTGAAATATTGTCTGTAGGTTTTTAGAATACAGTAATTTGTCAGATTTTTTTTCATATATGTCTCCTGTCATTGAATATATGCCAAGATTATTCATCTAATAGAACAGGTTACAGGAAAGTAAATGGTCACTGATCTGCTGGCAATGATAACTGGGACCACCATTGTATTCAGGTTGTATAAAATACCTGTTCAGTTAAAACACAACAAATTTCTGTTATATTTAACATTTTCCAGGAATTGCTAGTAGCAGCATATAGTTAAGCCTAAACTAAGAAGTTGTCTCTTAAAAGAAAATCTACCTCCAACAATTGGTAACATTTATTTTGAAAGGTTAATAAGCCATTTTAACAAATACACGGTCATGTTCTCACTCAGGGCAAACTAGTATCTGCATAATTGTATCTACTTTTTAGGAGCAGTGGATTAAATAGCATGTCTCAAAAATAAAAAAATCTGTTTCAAATAAAATGTTTTAATTTGTAGTGCAAATGTGTTGTGTAAAACCACTGTGCTGAGAAGGTGTTTTAGTATCAATTATACCAAGATGTAAATATCAAATAAAAGTACTCGCTTCATTATCTACAATTATGGGTTTAAACTTCATCCTGCTTTTCAATATTTTTACAAAATGGTAGTCTAGTGTGCATTTTTCCATCAGTCAATTTTACTTCAGCTTAATTCTCAATTCTGTCAATTCTACTATGAGCACCTGTGAGCTGTTCTTGATATATGATACCAGTGAAGGGTTGGTTTGTTTACATAAAAATATGTATATGCATATATATACACACATGTTCATTTTTAATATGTCAGGCTTGTATTTGTGCTTTAATCTGTGCAAAATGTTCTGCAAAACCAATGTTTGGTTTATGTTAGAGCCAGCCATCTCCAGTAAAATGTGTAGGCTTTGTGTTGTATGGAATACAAATTCTGGAATCACTTAAATGGTGAGAACTATTTTGCAAATGCAGAAGACAGTTTCTAATCTCCACAGAAATAAAATCATTGTACTGAATGCATATGAAAATATTTCAATGCATATTTACTGGTCTTTTAAGATGACATCTGTATTGAAGTAATTTTTCCTCAGATGCCTTTTTTATTAACCAGTTTATTCTCAAAAATACTTCCAGGTTGCAGCTTGTAGAGATACAGGGTATGATTGGTTTGAACAGCTTCTTCAAAATGTAAGTGATGAATTTTGAATGTATGGTACAATCATTGCTAGAATTTTAACATTTCTTTTGGTACTAAAACACACAGAAGGGGGACTACAAGAGCAGTCAATCCTTTACAGTAGACAAATTCAACTCCTGCCCTTTAAGCATCTGGCTCTTTTAATCTTCATTGGTGCAGTTTTTCTTTGTCTTTGACATTAATCTCTGTCTTTCCATGGGATCTGTTTTAAAAAGACTTCATTTCTTGGTTTGGGACAGGTTTTGTTTGGTTGGCTTTGATTTCATAATCTCTTCTATAATGAGTGACATAATATGAAGTCCACAACTAAGATGCTTAATCCTGAAATGAGGCATCTATTGTAATGTAGAGGGTAGATAGATGTGTTTCCACATCCAATATATTTGTTACACGAGTATATAGAAGCAGTGAATCTTCAGACTATAGGTTACTCCTATTTTACTCTGATTTTTCTAAGAACTGAGGTTGCTTTGTTTATATCTCTTAACCTGTGTTATCGTTCTCCTCTTCATCTTGTATGCACTGCTTAATTTTCAAGCAAAACATTTTTTTGATTTTACTTTAGGCTGGAGTGCCACGAAAATAGGTAGCCAAGTAAACCAGAGCCTCTTAATGCCTGCACTGAAGAAAAGGCTATAGTATGGTCTCAATCCTTCTTAGATATTAAAGGATCTTCATGGACACAATTTCAGTACCCAAAGTCAAACAAAAGAAGGCTAACTGATTAAAATGTTCATAAAACGGGTTCATCTTCGTTTGGTATTTTTGCTTAGTGTCAAAAACAACATTCCTTTTGAATTTGCTCTTTTTTTCCTAATAATTTTAAAATCCTTCTAACTCCTATTAGTTAATGCTGCCAAATATGACTACATTATTGTTTTCTGCATTATTTCATTAAGCACAAAGTTAGCTTTAATCACAGTGCAAAAATCAGTAGAACTTTTCTCTTCTGCTTTTTTATTGCAGTTAATTTTTCTTTACTTCTCTTGCATTTTGGTTTCATTTTTTACTTCCCTTAATTTTTTTTTCACCATGTAACTTTTATGGTGAAGTTAAGTAAATACTTTTGTAGTGTAAAACCTTTGTATATCCGTAGTAGTTGTTATAAAACCAGCAGTATCCAATGTAAATGAATGCACCCTTAATACTAAATCATTTTCTGTTTCATCTGCTACAGCTGTTGAAGTCAGAAGAGGATGCCTCATATAAACCTGTGAAGAAAGCCTGTACTCAACTTGTTGACAATTTGGTTGAGCACATTCTTAAATATGAGGAATCTTTATCAGGTAATACTATTTACAACATGGTAGCTAAACTCCTTGGAATTTTACATGATACTGTAACAGTGGTTGTTCACATTACTATTGTGAAATTTACTATTACAAAATTCCTGTTACAAAACGAATGGTGGTGAATTACTGCTTTTAAGTTAATTACGAACTTTTGAGCACTGTATAATAATAAAGCCTAATTTTCACTATCTAATCCCAGTCACTGAACTACTTTTAAAATAACTTGTTCAAACTTCTAGATCACTAAATCCAAAATAAACATGGCAAGTTTTATTCTCATTGGCATGTTCTAGAGTTGTAATAGGAATCATTGGCTGGGCCCATGTTTTGTGTACAGTAAGTAGTTTAAAAACTAGTGGTGTCTTTGAAACATTTTTGCTTCTTTTTTTCACGTATGTGGTGATCACATACAAATGTTAACACATTATGTTCTCATCTCTAATAAGAATATACGGTATCGATCTTGAAAGAGATTCAAATTGTGTTTAAGCCATATGTTTTTCACTGTTCAAACATTACTTGGACTTAATATCCTTTTTGTATTTTCTAATCTTTTGCAGATTCTGACAACAAAGGTGTGAATTCTGGTCGCTTGGTTGCTTGCATAACCACTCTGTTCTTATTCAGCAAAATCAGGCCCCAGCTAATGGTCAAACATGCCATGACCATGCAGCCATACCTGACCACTAAATGTAGTGTAAGTAGAGAAAATGAGTCTTTTTTTTTCCCCAGATAATTAAGAATGGAAATGAATGGCTGTCTTGTATACTTGATGAAATTGAAGGTAGGAAAAAAAGAATTAAAATTGTGTTTTTATTTCATGGGCATCATAGCTTCTGAAGGTACTAGGTCCTTCTGATGATCTCTGTAGCTTCTAAGTTACTGTTCCTCACCCTCTACCTCCACTTTTTGCAGCCAAATGAAGCTGAAAC
>NW_009267230.1:4395852-4484982 GCF_000687185.1 Egretta garzetta
ATGAAATAATTTCTTAAAATTGTTTTGTGTGATAGTCACAGTCTTAAAAGTACTTAATATTCAACATATGAATTTTAAGACTAAAGATATGGTTCCGTAAGATTGAGTGACCTAACATATAGCAAATATATCAAAAGGAAAATGTCCTACTTCATCCTCTTCCGTACTTCACTTCTCAATTCGCTAGCTGTATTGGGTTTGTATTCCCCTGTAAGACAGTTTAGCTCACAAAAATGGTAGAGAGCTGTAATGCTGATCCCCCTCCCCCCCAATCCAGTGAACTGGCCTCCTCCTCTGAAACACTGTGGTGCTTTCTGCCATTTTGATTAGCACGGTTGCCTCAGTGAATGCTGTGATGAACCCCTGATCTGGCAGAAGGAGCAGGGCAGGATCATGTGGCCATGGCTCAAGGAGGAACATGGGTGGCTGGCAGCAATCTGTTACATTAGGAGGGCTGCTCAGGACAGGTTTGAGAGTAATTGTAGTCGGCTTAGATTGTACGTATAGCCTAGCATTTTCCAGGTTCAGCCCTGGAGCATTCTCTAAGCACATTTACAACAGACTTTTAGAGCTGCTTCTGATCAAACAGTAGAGGAAAGGATTATCTGATTATTTACTTGCTGCAACCCATTTAGTGGGTTACAACAGTTTTGTACTTAGACAAGTTGAGATGAATTGTAGAATTACCACTGTCAGCTTGAATATGTTTATTAGCTTGACAGAAACATTTGGGAATTCTCCTATCCTGATTAGTGAGCTTGATTTGTCAAAAAAAGTCAACTTCTAGCTGAGTGCATCTTCAATAGATAAATGTTTTTTTCATAGATTCCTCACTTACAATACATATACAGTTATTATAATGCAGACCAGTAATAATTTTAATTGTAATTTCCACATTTGTGCACATTATTACCTATTTTGTTTAAGGCACATTGAGTCAGAGCACAGCTTCATTTTGTTGCTGACACCTGTTTCCAGGTGTTGTGTGTTCTGTAGTGTGTATGTGTCAGCAAGAGTTTCCAGATTTATTGCAGGACTCCAAAAAATTATTGGGACCAAAGGTTTTCAGATCTCTCACAGCCTTGATGAGAGATGAAGTTCTGCTCATACAGACTTTTTTTCCAGAAGTTCTGTAGAAAACAGAACTAGCTTTCATAATAATGTGTAATTTAATAGCAGATGTAAACTATACAAATATTCTTTTAGATATTTACCGGCTATCTTACATGAGTTTGGATTCTTCACTATCAGTGTGTATTAATAATACTTAGCTTACAGGTAATACAGCCAGAAATGTTAAATGCTATAAATACTGTTGTTTCAGACGCAGAATGATTTCATGGTGATCTGCAATGTTGCAAAAATCTTAGAGCTTGTAGTGCCGCTAATGGAGCACCCAAGTGAGACCTTTCTTGCCACTATTGAGGAAGACCTCATGAAACTCATCATCAAATATGGCATGACAGTAAGCTTTTAATTGTTATTATTCTGTTGATTCCATTTCACATTGTGCAATACATGGTTTGAATTTAAAGAAAGTCTGTCTTCATTAGGAAGATAACTTTTGGGCCATGAAAAATCAGTGTACTTAGTTTATTGGAGTTTGTATGTGTTGTTTCTATATTTTAACAAGTTTGAGCTGGTTTTCAGAGTGGTTTAGGAGATGGACATTACATCTGTTAGATTGGTAGTTTTAGTTCAGCAGAGCTTTTTCCTACATAATTTCACAAAAATGGCAATTTTAATTTCTAAATATGTAATTCATTTGTTATTTTTTGCTCCTAGGTTGTTCAGCATTGTGTCAGCTGTCTTGGGGCTGTTGTGAATAAGGTCACCCAGAACTATAAATTTGTGTGGGCCTGTTTTAATAGATACTATGGTAAGTGAAATCACAACGTGTAATTGTCACTTTTCAGTTTTGGCTACGAGTGTTATCTTAGGGATACACCATGATTAAACACTGTGATCAAAACTTTTATCTTACTGCAGGTGCACTTTCGAAATTAAAAAGTCAACACCAAGAAGACCCCAACAGTACAATACTTACTGCCAATAAACCAGCACTCCTTAGATCACTTTTCACTGTTGGAGCACTGTGTCGGCATTTTGATTTTGATCAGGAGGATTTTAAGGGCAACAGTAAGGTAAAATAAAGTGTATTTACTCTCCATGTCTTAGATATATTGAATGCTCCACTTTAATTTGAAAGCATGTTATTCCTACTCCCTCAAAGCTATATTTTTTTTTCATAATGCATACAATACAGCTTTTGGGGTTTAAATACATGGTTTTGCAAAGGCCTTGCACTAAGATTGTGTTTCTCCTTTTCTTTTTGATATTTATGCTTTTTGTAAGAGATTAAAAACATCTGTTTCATCTTCAAATAGCTATTATTTTTGTTTTAATTTGCTCAGGTTAACATTAAGGATAAAGTACTTGAACTGCTGATGTATTTTACAAAGCATTCAGATGAAGAAGTACAGACAAAAGCCATTATTGGCCTTGGTAAGAAATATTAATGGTTTTTATTATTCTGCTACAGTAGAAATCCGTGTGTATCAGTAGGAATTCATGTATTTGTGTAGTGGCAAGGGAGTTAATTTAAAATAAAAATTTACTGCATGTTTTGTTTGAGAACTGGCTATAGAAAAGTTGTCAAAGGGTTACTAGTTGGATACTTCTGCAGCAGAGTGGATGCTTGTAACAGTGCATGCCTTTTGATGTGTGACCAAGTCAAAAGTGGAGCGGATTTCCAAAGTAATGGAGATGTTCTTTTTTCTCCACATGCAAATATGTTGTAACTTGAAATCTTGTTTTTCAGTCCACAACATGTGGTTAAAGAACAACTAGAAAAAGTGCTGGAAAAGCTTAGAATATTTTAAGTGTAGGAGCAGATATTCTGCAGGAACCAAGGGAATTCTGGCAGTTTGTACCAACTGGGCAGTGCTCTTGCAAGGCATTGAGATGATATCACAGTCTAGATATTACAGTTTGTTTCGGGATTTTAGCTGTCTTTCACTTTTAAATAGATTCTTTATCTGAAGGTATTGTATGGTACTCCAGTGACTAGCAGTAGTATACAAACTGCCATCGAGTGTTTGCGACCTCCTCTGCTTAAGGACAGAAACTGTACATCTGAGAGCATCCTATTTGGGCAGATAGGCCTTGTTTTCTGGAAGAGTTCAGTTCATCGTTATGGCTTAGTCTAAAGAAGGGTGTCTCCCAGGCATGTGGAGCTTGCATTGTATAGTTTAACTGTGGACAAAAATTTGTCTCTTTATGTTGCTGTTTAGGTGCTTTTTAGATATCCTTCTTCAATTCAGTCTGGGGAGGGCTCCAGGGATGATGACCAAGACCAAATTTTGATTTCGTATTGTGTGAGAAACCATTTCAGGCAGTTGAGCAGGATAATTGCTTTAGCATTGCTCCTGCAACAGAGGCAACTCTATGGTTTTCTGGACTAGTTGGAGTTGTTCTAGGTATTCTAGGGAATGGTTTGAAGCTGCGCCAGGGCAGGTTTAGGTTAGATATTAGGAAAAACTTCTTCACTGAAAGGGTTGTCAGGCTCTGGAATGGGCTGCCCAGGGAGGTGGTAGAGTCCCCATTCTTGGAGGTATTTAAAAGAAGGATGGATGAGGTGCTTAGGGACATGGTTTAGTGGTGGGATGGCAGGGTTAGGTTAAAGGTTGGACTCGATGATCTTAAAGGTCTTTTCCAACCAAAGCGATTCTATGATTCTATGATTACATCAAGGTGCACAACACTTAACTGTAATCCAGTCCAATTTAATTGTCCTCTACAGAATATTGCACGTGGGATTAGGGGCTGTCTTCCTAACCATAGACATGATTGCTTTGCTCATGGATGTGGAGAATGTTTCTAAATTACAGACTGAACTGTGATCAGTTTGATGGAAGGGGGAAAAATGGGGGTGGCTGTTAGTAGGCATTCTTCAGTTCTTTTTTTCTCTGCCTGTAAGCATATCAGCCTTTCTTTTAATTAAACCTCAAACAACTCAAACCCATCTAAGTACTGGTTCCATTTTGAGGGTGCCTGTTGGATGTATGGAGACATGGTAGACAGTGCAAAGTTCCACATTACAGGCTGATAATTGAGCAAAGTTGTCAAAGCCATTCAGTGTTTGTGTGCAGCAGTAAGGTGAAAAGGACTAGCAAGTTGATTCAACATTCATACACAAGTGAAGGCGTCATGTGAAGAGTGTGTACTTTCCTGTTGGCTATTATTAGTGTGTCATTTCAGTAAGGACACTCAATGGTTTTAGCCTTTGCCTGGGGACATGTCACTGCTGTTGAGGGATTAAGCTTAACCATAATGATTAATGATTATGGTTATGCTTCTCTTCCAGATGTGTATTTGCAAGGCAGGTTGAGGATATAAAATTTTGTTAGTAAATTTAGCTAAACCTGTAAGTATCTAACAGGTAATGTCTTACTTGGCCAAGTTTAGTGCTCTACTCTTAAGAATCCCAACAGAGTAAAAACAAAGGTTTGAAGAGAAGTGGTGTGAGGGTAGCCCTGAGGTATGAAATCAGTCCTTAAAATAACACAGCAGGTGCCTTTTTTTATCTTCTCTGACCAATTCTTATGCTAAGTAATAATTCTTCCCCATTTACAGGGGATGGAAAAATAAGAACTTCCCTGAGAGTACTGGTGTTTTAAACTCCTTTAAGGGGGAACGAAATGAAGGAAAAAAGTGTCATGGGTTGTTACACATACGTGAACTTGCTTTTCACTTTTAAATTTAACCTTAAGAAATCGGTTGGGCTTGCTCAGAGGTGGTCAAATTATTAATGTCAATATACACCTGTATAGAGTACACAATTATACCATATACCAAGACCATCATCATTCCTTTCTCTCCTCTTTCCCCTTTACCTCACCTGCTTCTCTCTGCTACTTGTTTTGAGACTGAAGTGAGATCTTAAACACACTGAGCTCTTGCCCTGTACTCAGCCTTTACCTACACTGTCTTTTCTGTGTGTATGGAGCCAGTTTAAAAACTTGACTCAGTCTTCCCTTTGTTACAGCTATTTTTATACATTGCTTTCGCATAATTTTATTTACTTTAATTTTTCTCCCATTGTCCTTTTATGTTCATAATGTTTTCTGTGTGTTCATTCAGAATCTTAGTTTCCTGTGGTCATAAAAAATACATTTAATGTCTGCTTTTCTTGAATGGTCTTAAAAAAAAAAATCAAGTAGTTGAACATAGTTTAAATTGGGATGTTATGTTCCCAATCCTCATTTCTTATGATACTAAGTTTGTCAGCAGCACTTCTAAATCTACGTATGTGATCTAAAGTGGTATATTCTGTCACGAATTTAGAAAAGTTTTTATGAAATACAGACTAAGAACAACCAGTTCCTTGACAAGGCTAAGGCTGCAGCTAGAAACAGTTCTATAGTGTGTATCTTCCAACAGATGTAGTCTTGGGAATGCTTCAGATAGTTTTCAAGATAAGACCTTAATAGGTACATGAATAATGACAGCAAGAAGTATAAATTTTACTGTGTTCACTGTTTTTCTATCTTTTAGGGTTTTTTTTTTAAATACTTGTGAAATTTATCAATTTTTCCACATTTGCTTTGCCTCCCTATGAATAACTCTTCACAGTTTCAGCAGAATGTTTTTTTCCAAATGTATTAGAAAAACAATGGGTAATTTTTGGTTATGTTCCTCCCTTGTTCTTCTGAGAGCTCATAGTCATTCAGATGCAGGCATCCACTAGACCACAGTAGATGTGCTTCCAGACCTGTATGGCTCTTCTTAGTGCAGCTGCCCTGGGTTGACCCCGCATCGTTATCCATCAGACAGAGTCATGGCTAATCAGACTGTCATGGCTAACAGAACTCCCTGTAAGCTATGAGTGATATCCATATAGAAAAGCAATGTTTGGACTAGAAAAAGCTATGCTGTTGGGAGGAGATAAATGTCATACCTCTATTTTGAAGAAAGACATAAAAAGCAGAAATGAAATCTCTAGATGATGATAATATGGAATATTTCCTCTTTTTTTCCACCCTTAGGATTTGCATTTATACAACACCCAAGTTTAATGTTTGAACAGGAAGTGAAGACTCTGTACAACAGCATTCTTTCAGATAAGAACTGTTCAGTAAACCTAAAAATCCAGGTGTTAAAAAACCTCCAGACCTACTTGCAGGAGGAGGATACACGTATGCAGCAGGCAGACAGAGACTGTAAGTGTTAGAGTTGTTCTGTGCTAATGAGGCATGCAAAACCTAACTTTCTTGCATACAATTACTGTATATGTGAACTGAGTAACTTAAGATTGTTATCAGATCAGTAATATTGTACCCAAAGTATCTTAGCATAAATTTCAAAAATTTATTATGTGCATTCAGGATGTATAAATGCTGGAAGCAATCCAGAATACATAATTGCTGTAATGATGGTAGTAATACTTTTTATCAAAATCTCCTCTAAGGTTAATTTGCAGATAGGAAATAGTAAGTACAACATAAGAAATTTTTAAAAACCTTTATTAAGAAACAAGACTTTAATTAAATCCATGTCTCTCTATTTTTTTGATATACATTTACTATCAGACAGGCCTATGTTTCCTGAGATTATAAACCCATTTTAAAACAGCTGAAATGTGTATGTACTGTAAAGCTTAAATATCAGCGTGCATCAAGTAACAGAAAAGTAAATGTTTATATTGTGGTGAAACTGCTATTGCTTTTGTCTTTTTTTATAGGGAAAAAAGTAGCAAAACAGGAAGACCTGAAAGAAATGGGTGATATTTCCTCAGGGATGAGTAGTTCCATCATGCAGCTATATCTCAAACAGGTCCTTGAGGCTTTCTTTCATACCCAGTCCAGTGTACGCCACTTTGCTCTAAATGTCATTGCACTGACGTTAAACCAGGGTCTCATCCATCCTGTTCAGGTACGGTAGGCTTTTATAATGAGTGTTTTTGCTATTCAGGTTTTCAGAGGTTTTCATACTTGCTACATAAATTTCTCTTCCAGCTATGTTACAGGGAATTCTTACTGTAGCAAGGGACCTTTACAGAAAGCATATCTCAAAATCTGTTTTATGTTTTTTAGCCAGTGAGATTCCAAATGCTGTATTTTCTACTTTTGGATCGAGATGTAAAAGCCCAACCAGTGCCTAAAGAACGTGTACAAACGTACATTGGAGCATATTTCTGTTATAAATTTCATTTGTATGCCAAGTTGTTTTCTTCATTTGATTCTTTATCCTGGAAAATGTGTCAGCTTGCCTCAACCTCAATTCCCATTCTTCCAAACACTATGGAATTCCACACTCGGTGTCAGAATTTCAGTCATCATCTCCATTATTCTTTGCTTATATAATGTTTTTGTAATTATTTTTTATACTGCAGACATTGTGCATGTTCAGTCATAAGTGGTGTCTTGTGCTTTTTTAATGGCATTTTTTGTAGTGTAAATTGACTTCAGAGTTTGAAAGTTAAATACTGCCTGAAACCTCACACAATTTCTATCATTTATAATGCTGGTCTCTTGTATATTTTCTGCTGTTTGCAAAGAGTAGTCAGGTAGTAAGTTGCATAGAGCTCCTATTCTAGTTTCTGCAGTAGTCAGAACATAACAAGAATGATGGTGTAAGAGAATAACAAAGACTGAGAAAGAGGAGGTACAATGACTCTGAATAATCATTTCATTTGTTTTTCAAGTGTGTGCCGTACTTAATTGCTATGGGCACAGATCCAGAGCCCTCTATGCGAAATAAAGCTGACCAGCAGTTGGTGGAAATAGACAAAAAATATGCTGGGTTCATTCATGTAAGTAATTCTAATTTTACAAAATACTGTTATGTTCTGTAGTGGTTTAGCACCTGAATATGCCTCAGCTGTAGAAAAAGAATATAAAGTAACAAATAAACAATACCTACAAGCAGTTGTAAAGATTATCTCAACTCTTCACTCTGTTCAGAGATTTCTGTTCTTAGATATAGAAAGGTTATAATAATTTGAAGTGTCTCCTCCAGTCCAAAATTTCCTTTAATTTTTAATTCACAGTGATATCTTCCTCACTGAATAGTACTTAAGAGCATTTATTAGATAAGAGATAGGGACAGCTGTTTCATAACGTTTAGCAATGATTTTCCTGTATCAACGGACTAAGGAAGAGGACACCTTGTAAAAGTGGAAGTCCTTAGTGTGTATCTATTAGAACGTTAAGGCATCAAGGCTTTATAAATTGTAATCTAAGCAGAAGGAGCATAGGAAGCTGTTTAGATCTGAGGGATCTTGCTGGAAGGAGAATCTGAGGGCTAAGTGAGGACATGTAGAGTTGCAGCATAGTGCCAGTAATTCTGCTTAAGATCTGAAATTGAGCTACAACACCCTCTCCTTATTTCAGAAGGCCCCAGTCTAGGTTCAGTGTGTGTACTACATTGTGGGACTTCTCATATCTGCTTGTATTCCACTGCAATTGGAGCATTGCAGTGTTGATGGCATCCAAATATACTTAGTCCAGTAGGTGAAGGCTAGTGGATTAAATGTGCTATGTAGGCAGCTAGGATTTAAGACAATGTATAGATGAAGAGTCAACTTTGCTGAACAGCAGCAGAGGTGGTTTGAGGACAGTTGGATATGCAGCATAACTAGAGGTTCAGTTTGTTCTGAAATTAGAGCAGGAGCCTTGAAATCAGTAAAATCAGCTGGAATTTACAGGGTGTATGCAAAAAACCCTTCATTTTCTGTTTGTTAGTCCTGTTGTACTAATACAGACTCAGTTTTTGGTTTCACTGCAAGTGACATCAAAAATACACATTTGGTAAAATACTCTGTTCGTGTATGAAAACGTTTCAGTATTCTTGAAAATTGTTTAAATTGGAATACCGGTCTGTAGTGGGTAAACAGATTAGCTGTATGTTTCTAACAGAACGTACAGCGAAAGCAGTTCACAGGACATTCTGATCTCTGCTGCAAGTTCTGTTTTAATCCGTTTGCCAACTCAAAAGTTAGTATCGCCTCAGGACATGTTTTAAAGTTAAACTTCAGATGAGCATCCACTTAAAAGGAATAAGTTTTACTGCTTTGGAAGCAATGGTTTAAATAAAAATAAATACATTTCCATTTCAGATGAAAGCAGTGGCTGGTATGAAGATGTCTTACCAGGTACAACAGGCGATTAATACCTGCCCAAAAGATCCTGTAAGAGGTTTTAGACATGATGAATCATCCAGTGCATTGTGTTCACACTTATACTCCATGATCAGAGGGAACCGTCAACACAGACGAGCGTTTCTAATTTCTTTACTCAACCTCTTTGATGATACTGCAGTAAGCATCACATCTCCTTCATTAAAAAGAAATTAAAATACAGCATTACAACCTCAAGTCTCCTTTTACAATGTAATCTGTTGACATAATTATTATAATAATTATTATATATAACATTATTGTGTACTATTACCTATATAACAGAATGCATTTGTTACTTTTGCATCATTCTGTACCTTTCTATACCCAGTTTGGACTGATCAGAAATAATGTATCGTCAGGTATGACTAAATTTTGCATATATACATGTTGTTTAGAGTGGGTTTCAGGAGAATAAAATTTGTGATCATGTTTTTGCTCTAGACTGTTAGGAACACAGGATAAGTGTATAAGTCTAAGATATTTGTATGTGTATTTATATGTGCTTTTTTTTTTTTTTTTAACTTCCAGAAAACAGAGGTGAATATGCTCTTGTACATAGCAGACAATCTAGCCTGTTTTCCTTACCAAACACAGGAAGAGCCACTGTTTATAATGCATCATATAGACATTACACTATCAGTTTCTGGTAGCAACCTACTACAGTCATTTAAAGAGGTATGTGCATTTATATTTCAGTATATTTATTGTGGTGGCAACATAAGCTTCTCTATAATTTGGTCGATTTTTCAGTGAATACAGTACCATTATTATGATGTGGATCAGTAGCATTACTTTGTAACCAGTCATTAAAAACAAGCAAACCTTTCTGTTCTGGCTTGCATCTGGCAGACACTAGTTAAAAACTTTACTTACATTGCTACTTATGTTATTAAAAAATAGTTACAGAATCACAGAGTCATTAAGGTTGGAAAAGACCTTTAAGATCATCAAGTCCAACTGGCAACCCAACATCACCATGCCTACTAAACCACGTCCCAAAGTAAAAGAATGATGAATTTTAGTGAGATCTTAGTATCAAATCTGCATCATTCCCTGACACAGCTGAATGATAATTAATTGCATGCACCTGGAAGCACGTGAACCCAGAATCATCATGAAATACTAGTATATTGTGGTTGGTTGTATAATTTTAATAATAGAATCTAGTTGGGTGTTCATTTTTTTGTCAAGTGGCAGATGCATGTATGTTGCCTGAGAGACTTTAAATACATTGTTTATTGTGAGAAAAGAGTGCACAATATGTCTTTTCTTAAGGTAGCATGTAAGAACCCGAGTCATGGTATAGTATCTCTTGTTATGCAGTACACAACACTGTAAGAAACAGGCCTCTGCTTCTTAAAGACTTCAGTGTCTTCATTTCCTGGATAACTTTAACTGTAAAAGGGGCAAACTGCCAGGAAGCAATCCTGTTCCTAGAATCTCCAGTCTGACTAGTAAATACAAGTCAGAGTTGATGCCTGAAAAGCACACTGCTTTTCACCCTACCAAAGTCGATTTTTAGTCTGCTAGAAACAGTACATTCTTCGGACTGGGGACCAGTGTGTAGCACCCAGCACAGAAAGGATGAGATCCTGCTTAGGATATCTTAAGTTCTATGTTACGAAAAATCATAGTATGTGCAGTAATAATGCACCTGTGAAATTCTGTAGCTCTACAGGTAGTAGAATTTATTAATACTGTATATGATCACTTGAGTTTTCTCTGGTCAGCACTGTAATTAGTGTCATAGAATTTTAAGAGACAAGGATTAAAATCAGCTTGGACTAGTCTTGTACCAAAGTACACATGGAAATCTACAAGATACACCAAAATGATATCCAGGTGAAAGAAAAAGGGAATTTTCTTCCTGATTTATTGTATTTGGCCTTCTACTGCATTTTACTGTCGCTGCTAACAAACTTGAGCATTCTTTTAAGAATAACATGCCAAAATAAGAGTACTTGTTGCTTCAGTTCCTTCTGTGTCCACCTTGCAAAAAATACGGGCTTTCTTTGGATCAATTTTTCAGCATCTTTTTGCCATTAATAATTTTAATTTTTAATACTGAGTTATAAGTTAATAACATTGTTAAGGGAATTCTTGCTAATTTAAGCCAGTAGTGATTTTGGAAAGATTTTTTTGAAACATACATGATGCTACTTACTCTAATTTTGGAATGTGTGTTAACTTCTCTGTCTTGCAGTCTATGGTGAAAGACAAAAAAAAGGAAAGAAAACCTTCATCAGATGAGGAGACAGAGAGTGACAGTAACAGTGGTAGTGAGAGCGAAAGTGAGGAGGAAGCTTCTAAGCCTCGGAGGTTACGGAAACGAGTAGACTCTGATTCAGATTCCGATGAAGAAAATGATATAAATGCTGTGATGAAATGTTTACCAGAAAATTCAGCTCCTTTAATTGAATTTGCAAATGTCTCCCAAGGCATATTATTACTTTTGATGCTGAAACAGCATTTAAAGAACCTCTGTGGATTCTCTGATAGGTAAGGATATTTAGATAATAAGCCATCTTGTTATCCAGTGAGTTCTTTGTAAGGATTAAGTTTGGAAGGTTTTTTTAAAAGTTGATTGTAACTAATTATTTAAGCAATAGATTTGTGTAAGAGAAAAAATACAAACATGGTAAGTTGAATGTAATGAAACTTTGGCTTAGAAAAAACAATCGTTTTGTTTCTTACCAGGATGTCTATTGTATACAGAATGATTCTACTTATATTGAAGATTTTAAAAGCTTTTCCTTGAAATTAGTCTGGACTTTCCTTAAAAGCTGTTCCCTTTTGTTTTCTTTGAACAGTAAAATTCAGAAATACTCTCCATCTGAATCTGCAAAAGTTTATGATAAAGCGATAAACAGGAAGACAGGTGTGCATTTCCATCCAAAACAAACTCTGGATTTTCTGCGGAGTGATATGGCTAATTCCAAGATCACTGAAGAAGTGAAGAGGAGTATAGTAAAACAGTACTTAGATGTAAGTAAAGTTGCTTTGCGGAAAACCTGAAATCCTTTCAAACTAGGTAACACAGTGTAAACTTGAAAGTAGATGCTGACGTATTGGATGAACATTTCAAAATGTTAAGTTCCTGGTAATCTTACGCAATATACTAATACCTCACGACTTCCTTTCAGGGTGTTTAGCTGGACCATCTTCCAAAGACTTCTAATAAGTTTAAAGACAATGAAAATTAACTTCAACTAAGGATATTCATCTTTATGGAGTATTTTCTAATTTCTGGTTTCCATCTTGTATATCTCTCCCATATAACTTGTGATAAAGTGAACTCTTTATCACTGACTGAGACTAGATCTAGTATATTTACTCCCCCCTGCCCCACCCCGCCCCCAATATTAAATATCAATTATTAGAGAAAACTTGCAATTTTGGAAACACAGGAAGACAAGTTTTACATATTTATTAAAAAAAGAGGGGAAACTAAAAAGTTTGTAGAAAAAAACCATAAGCAGTTCAAATTTGAAGTTGTCTGCCTTTGGTTTTGCCCTGATTCTTTATTGCCATTTGGTTTTTTTATTTAACATAGAGTGATATAAGTGTCCATTTTTAAAGCTGCAATGTGGACTAACCTGTTTTTTTTTAATAGTTCAAACTCCTTATGGAACATTTGGATCCTGATGAAGAGGAAGAAGATGGAGAGGTGTCAGCTAGCACAAATGCTCGGAACAAAGCAATTACCTCGCTGCTTGGAGGAGGCAGCCCTAAAAACAATGCAGCTGAGACAGAGGACGATGAAAGTGATGGGGAGGATAGAGGAGGAGGCACTTCAGGGGTGAGGCGGAGGAGGAGTCAACGTATTTCGCAGCGTATTACGTAAAATGATTTTTATGTGCTTATAAATGTCAGTCTATTATATTAAATGTACACCAAGTAATGTAATCCACATGAAAGAAAGCATTTTGTAGATAGAGATTCTCTACTTAACCGTTTATACAACTTTTGTAGAAAGTTTAACAGAAAAGACAATAAAAAAAAAAAACAAACTAGAAAATGAGATTTATCCCGTATAAAAAGTTATTAATTTTCCTTTGGAATGTACTGTGTGTTATCCTTTTTATTGTTGCCAAGTTTTTATGTAGCTTTATGATTCATGTGTATATATAATTTTATATATCAATAAGAGATAAAGACACGGGTACAAATTAAGAGTATGTGGTTTTACAAGGATATGTTAACCCCTTGGCGCTGGCGGTCGCGGTGCGTCTCATTGCCGGCAATGGAATGTGTGCCGGGAAATCCCAACTCCCGGCGTCAAGGGATTAAAAGCAATAAAAGCAATAATTTCACTAAAGTTCTTTTGTGTAACACTTGGTCTTTTTTCCCCCCAATGTTTTAGTCATTGAGAAGGTCAAAACGAAATTCAGACTCTACGGAGTTGGCAGCACAGATGAATGAAAGTGTTGATGTCATGGATGTCATCGCTATTTGCTGTCCAAAGTACAAAGACCGACCACAAATTGCAAGAGTAGTACAGAAAACCAGCAATGGCTTCAGTGTTCAGTGGATGGCAGGCTCCTACAGTGGCTCCTGGACTGAGGCTAAGCGCCGTGATGGCCGCAAACTGGTGCCTTGGGTAGACACTATTAAAGAGTCAGACATTATTTACAAAAAAATTGCTCTAACGAGTGCTAATAAGCTGACTAATAAAGTTGTGCAGACTTTACGATCGCTGTATGCCGCCAAGGATGGAACTTCCAGCTAATGAATTTGTACATGCAGCCAAATTTACAGGAATTGAAATAACAGAAAAACTTGAAATACCAACTTTCTGGCAAAAAAAATCAGTTAAATGAAGAGTAAGAATGGAACCTGGGACGCGGGAAAAAAGAAGGAAATGTTTGGTAAACATTTTTGTGGGAGCTTCCTTCGCTGTTGTGCAGCAGAAACTTCTCAGTTCATTTTTACTCCCACTGTATTATAGTTTAACAAAAAAATTGTTTATATCTTGAAAAAAAAAAAAACTTTCTGTTTAAAAAAAATAAACAAGTGAATGTTGGAAATTAGTCTGTTAATGTTCTTAATAAAGTGTTCTTGGAGTTTAACCTAGCAGCGGATGGCTTTCTTTAGCTTAGCCCAGTTTCCAGGGAAGCATTGTTTTTCCAGGCTGTAAAATGGCAGAATCTCCTGGATATATAATTTATTCTGTTGAAGAAAAAAAAAAAAAAAAAAAAAAGAAAAAAGAAAAAAAAAAGCATGCAGTATCTATGACCTATCTGCAGGAGAAGTTTTTGTAAATGTAGATTTTGATGTATTAGGTCACCCTGAAATAATACAAGAAAAGGGATCCCCAGCAAATCTGGTGGAACGAATACTGCAATAAATTTTTTTACTTCTCTTTGTTACTTGTCTGTTTCCATTTGAATTTCTTATTGTAAAGATCTGTTTAAATCCATTTATATTATTTTGCAGTCTTTTATGTAAAATTTACTATATCAGTGGTTTTCAAAACAAGACATAAAATATTGTTTATACAGTTTGTATAGGCTGACTTCTGAATAATTGGTATCTTTTTATTTTTATCCCTTAAAGGGTGTAAACACAAGTTAACTCCAGGGTTTTATTGTATCCTGCAATATTTAGTATTAACTATATGATTTAGCACTGTGCCAAACACATTTTCAAGAGTACATTTTGATATAAAAAGAAACTATAGTTTATTCCTTGTATGCTTCAATTTCTTTCTAATGCTGTCCAAATGGTAATTTATGATAGTTTAAATCTGGGGAGAGCTGAGTGACTTATTCTGCTTGGGCTAGCTGGCCGCGTGTGCATTTCTCTGGGTTAACACAGAGAGGCGGGCGTCCAGGGGAGATAGCTGCCAGTGCCCGGGGAGTGAATGGGTATGAGTCTGGGTAATGACGCTACATTCCTTCACGAGTGGGTTTTTGAAAAAAAAAAAATGATGTTTGTATATTAGACTATTTTTTTTACTAATCGAAAGATGTTTTCACATTTTGTAAATTGAAAAAAGAAAAAAAAAAAAAAAATGCTGTTGAAAGCTTTCGGAAGCATTTGCATCAGCTGGGTTGCCACAGCCTTTCACAAGCAGTTCGCCTTCCTAGAGAGCCAGGAAAGCTGTGTATTTGCAAACTGAGGAAAAAAAAAAAAACAAAACTAAAACAGCTGAACTTTCTAGGGGACTATTAACCCCTGCCGTGTTTTCAAATGTATTTATCTAAAACAGGTGTTCCTCAATACGTAAATATTTCTGCCTATTATGTTTCTCTTACAAGTTTAATTTATGGTAGGAGGCTGTTTTTATGAAACTAGCTTGCAGGATTCTAACACGTTACTCGCTTTGTGAGGAATAGTAACAGTTTTCCAAAGTATTCTCGTGTACAAAAAAAAAAAAAAAAAAACAAACCATTAAACTGAAATGATTAATAACTCCTCAGAATCTAGTTAGTAATTGTTCCTATGGGAAATGCCTTTTTGCTGTTTCACCACTGGAATTTCTCTGCACAGAAGTAATTCGGCACGTTTTTGTTTTCGCTGTCGGTGGCGTTTTCTGCTCAGGGAAAGCCGCCCCTGGGGCTCAGGCAGGCGTCCGTCACGCAGGGGGAGGCAGAAGCCCTCGCTCCTCTGCAGCTCTGGGCGCTGGGCGTTCCTGCGGCACGCAGCGGAAGGCGGCGTTTCTCGGGGCCGGGAGCAGGTTTCCTAGTGGGAGATGCACCCGCGTGGGAAGAGAGGGGTTGTGTGGCGCCACGTGTTACTGCCAGAACGGGTGGGAAACGCTTCACGAGGAAACCTTACCCCGTGGTAAGGATTGCACGCAGGTGCAGTCCGAAATGGAGCTGTCCGTTAGCCGTTCCCATGCTATTCGTATTTAAGCGGCTTGTTTTTAATAGGTAACACAAATGCTCCCTTATTCATAAACAAATTGTTTCCTGGTCGTGTGCCTTTCCTAATAGCAAAGGAGGTTTTTAATTTCAGTTTCCTTGGTATTTATTGGAATAGAATTATTAGAAAGAAATTATAGTTGAACAGTAGGAACCTGCAGTCTAAAGTTGTCTTAGTTGAAAGGGTTTGGACCCTTGTGTGACGTGCCAGAGGGGACACTCGCCCCTTGTGACGGGATCTGCGGGCTACAACACAACATAACACTTGCAAGATTGATTACAGATGGTTGAGTAAATTGAGTAAGATTCTCACTAGTTAAGAGTTGAATTTTCCCCCTCTGTACCACCCAGAGCAGCGTCTGGTTTTGTCCTGCCTACCACAAACGCTCAGGTTGTGTGCTGCAACACAAAAAGGCAGCAGCGTTCAATTTTGGGGAAGCGAGCTGCTGCTGGCGGCCTGTGACCGGGGCTGATGATCTTCAGCCGTGCGGAGAGAGGGGAGAGCCCCAGGCTCCGCTGCACGCCGTGCAGCACGGCGCGGTGCTCGGCCGCCGAGTAGCAGCCGCAGTTTGCCAACATCAACCATGCTACTGGCAGCAGCACGTACCGAGATAAGGACTTTTCTGCATTTAAAAAAAAAAAAAATGGTTTGGGGTTTGTTTTTTTTTTTGGCGGGGGGGGAGGTGAAGTGCTGCGGTGCAGTAATTGATAGAGTGACAGAATTCTACCCGCTTGTGTTGACATAGCTTTGTAGTATTTTTTTCTCTGTGTGGCTGGAGATTTTTTACATACGTAACTATAATTGAATTTTTTTATTCTTACTGCTTCCTCCGTTTGAGTGCAGGTTCTGTACGTGGACACGTGTGGCAGTAGCTTACCTGGCGAAGGGACGTTGTCAGGCTTCCAGTGTTAACGCGGGCCATTTTGTGCTTCTTAAGGGAACACGGACACCTCCACATCGAAATAAACAAGAGCGAAATGGTTATTTTTAATCTTCCACCTCAGTACTGTAAAATTGCACAATAATTCTTGAGTATTTTCATTATCTGCAGCTATAAAAGATCACAATAGTTTTTGACAAAACTTTAATTACAAATAAGTATTTTTTTAAAAGATTCAGTAATGCCCTTTTGTATTTTTTTGAGGTTCTTTATTGCTTATCTTAACGACTCTAACGTGAATGAAGGTAGGCACGGGCAATATTCAGCACAGGTATTTTAGTGAGCTGTGGCCATTAAAAAAGGCTGTTTAAAATTTTAAAATTCGAGTCAAACTTTAGCGTTACTTTTGCTGTTTTGGTGTCACTAGTGAGAGTGACGTCACTGTGGAATAATTAGGTCGTGCTGAACATCAGCTCCAACGTGAAGCACCCTGTGGCGCTGAAACAGCTCTTAAATGCGTCCGTGGGGCACGGCAGAACAGTCTGTTCTGGAGCCCACGCGCCGGGTGCTGGTCAAATGGCGGGGCCTCCTGCCTGAGCGCAGGTGCTGGTGGTGGTCCAGTGTGATGACAGAATGGGTCCGGCCGGCCCCTCCCGAAACACCAACACGTTCTGCCCCCCAGCCCCAGGCAGGCGCTGCTGGGGCTGAACTCAAACACAGGAGAGCCTGGGGTGTGCGCCTGACGCCCTTCTTTGCTTCCCCGCACCCAGCAGCCACGCCACCATCGTGCAAGCGTTCCCATCTCCCTTGGAGACTTTGTCATCATTAAAGTGCTGAGTCGTAATGGGTGGGTTCTCAATGTGACTGGTGAGTTTTTAGATTTCATGGTTCCTTAACTAAACATTAAAGTGTTGTATACAAATAAATTCACAGTATTTTCATATTTCATTTATTTAAAATAAGTGTTTTAAAGGTTCAGTTTGGACCCTTCCAAAATGAAACTTGCCAGTTTTTATCTTGGGGTGTTCATATGCTTTGTGGATCCCTTTCTCCTTGTGCTCGCAATGCTCAGATTATGCCTGGGGCACCTGTAAGGCATCCAGGGGGTCCATTTTTTTTATTATTTTGGGAGAATTCTTGCCAGTCTCTGTTCAACCCATCTGACATAACTACACCATCTCCAGTTTCTGCACAACTCAGACTCAGTTTTGGACTTCCCTGTATTAGGAAGGAATAGTTTGCATTGGCATGCATGCAGCCACATGCGCTGCTTGCAGCTGCCCAGGCTGTTACGTGTTCCCTCCAAACACCCTCCCCAAAAAATCCTGAGCCTGAGGGTTGGCCGGGGAGGAGCCAGGGGGCAGGAGGGGAGTTCCCCCTGCACAGGAGAGCAGTAGCTCAGGCAACCGAGCAGCAGCAGGGCGCTCATACAGGCGTGGGGCGTGCATTTGGGCAACCATCTGTCCAGGCACGGGAGCCTACAACGCTGGAGCTGCAGACCTCCGTCACCAGATAACTGACTGTCCCAGCCACGGCTTGTGACACAGAGCCGCAAGCCCTTCTCGTTATTTCCGTGACTACTTAAAGAAGCTCATTTTGACTTTAGAAGAGCTTTTCTCCGTCGCCGTACTTGGCGCAGCTGTGCCGAAAGGCCCGTATTTCTGTTCTGAACACGAGCGTCCTGCTTGCTTCCTAAACGCCAGAGTGGTGATGTAGAGGATTTCCACCCCTGCCTCCCCAGGGGACTGGTTGTTAAGCAGGATGCTAATTCTGTGTTTGTGGCGTAGCCTCTGTCTTTGGGCAGCTACGAGCACTGAGCCACGTTGCTTGGGGCACCACTTCAACTGCTGGCTTCGGCTGTAAACCCCAGCACCGCTTTTTGTCATCAGCTCATTTCCAATGCACTTCCTCCTTTCCCTTCTCCCAGAACAGCTTCTGAATTTGTTTTACCTATCCCTTACTTGCTGTTCTCTTCCCAACCATGTAGCCTCTGTCTTCCGGCAGCTACGAGCACTGAGCCACGTTGCTTGGGGCACCACTTCAACTGCTGGCTTCGGCTGTAAACCCCAGCACCGCTTTTTGTCATCAGCTCATTTCCAATGCACTTCCTCCTTTCCCTTCTCCCAGAACAGCTTCTGAATTTGTTTTACCTATCCCTTACTTGCTGTTCTCTTCCCAACCACAAAGAGCTGCAAAAGTTGTTGGGAACAGCCCAAGTCTGTCGCTACAGCTACTTTTGAGAAACCACAGAGGGGGTGACACGCTTCTCATTTTGACTCACAAGCACAGGCTGAAGGCTTACACTTTCTTTGGGCAGCAGCCTTCCTTCTGTCCCTTATTTTACATATTTAGTTCTCTCGCTCGGGTTTATGCTTGTACAGAAATAATATGGAACCTGGACTGTGCTTACGTTCCAGTAAGCCAGAAATGCGCGAGTAGCGGAGAAATTCAATGGGTTTGCGCTTCCTGCTTAGGCTGAATGCGCTCTGTGAGCACGGGCGAAAGAAGTGTAATGATTCCTTGAGAAAATCCATTTGTTGCAGAGTCACGAGAGCTTTTTTTGGTTCTGAACAGTGCTGTGTGGAGGTGGGTTTTCAAATCCAAGGCCAGCCTTGAACGTCTCCTTCTGATGCATCCCTGCAGTTAGGAATGGTGCCGCTTCAACTCCATGTACCAATCTGCAGGTAGGGTGCAGGTAATACCAAGTTCTCTGTGATTTGGATCACTCCTGATAAATTAGTTTTATTTTCTGTCCAAAAGTACTGGTTGGAAAAAAATGATGATGCACGTAGTGGGGTTTTCTAAAAAAATCCAACCGATGTTTACACATTGTATAGAATTCTCTGTTCTGAACAGCTCAGTAGCAAGTCAGAAAACTCAGATTTTTAACAAAAAAATTATGTTATATCTCAGTTGGTCAAAATCAGCTTTTGTGATGTCTTGGTTAAACTTGTGCTGAGTTGTCAGAGATCTCTGGAAAGGCAGAAATTTATTCCTTAGACCCGCTGGAGTAATAAATTATTTATCTGCTGTGTTCTCAAAGTATCAGTGGTATTTTAAAACCAAAACACCACAAGGAAGGGGGAAGGTTATGTTCTGGACTAGAAAGCAAATTTCTTTTGAAGACACTGCTCTACTTGAGATAGAGAGGATTCCTTCCCTGAGGTAATCGGGGGCAGAATTTGTCACTGTGTTCAGCCGTCAAGTCATCCAGATCAAACTTTTCCAGACCAACCACGTGCAGCCCTTCTACACGCTCACCTTTCCTCTTTGGACAACTCTGATTGGAACTGGATGCTCCATGGTTAGTGGAATTTTTTCCTACCTTCAATTTAAAGTGGTGGCTGAATAACTCGCTCAAACAGGCCTCCTCCCGAAATGACACATTAAATATTTTTAGGAGGGTGCATATAGTTGGCCGTCGCAAGGTATGTATTTCCCTCAGCAGGCGCCTTTTGGCTTTGAGTACTTTCCAAAATTGCCTTCCTTCTATTTGTTGTCTTTATACATCAGAAAAAGAAAACCCCTTCCATTATTTTAGCTCGTTTAAAATATTGCAGTTGAGGATCAGAGCCATCTTTTGAAGCTTTACCTCTCCTGCCCTTCATAAAGCTGTGCAGTGTGATTTCAAAAGCAAGTTTCGGGGTTGTATTTATTGTGTGGGTAGTAGATTTAAAAGATTTGCTCCTTTTCCTTACAAAATTTTACAAATTGCAGTGTAAGCTTAGCTTATGTACATGTTCCAAAGCCACACACAAGTTCTTGAAGCCCATGTAGGATCTTTCAAGTAGCTTGTTCCACAGCTGAGACACTCGTCCATCTTCAGAAGGTGTTAGCGTGACTTTGAGGAGCTGGGAAGCCCAAAATTCGGTTGCCTTTCCTGGTGTGTTCCCCATGAAATACACATATTTCTCTTTCTTTACTGAGGCAGTATTTGGGGAAATAAAGCATAGGTGCCAGCCCTGTGTATTTTAAGCTGTCTTTTCATATAAGTTGATGTCTCATTAGTAGTCCCTTAGTTTAAATATCCCAGCCAGAGCTCTGATAAAGAGACAGACTTCTGCTGAAGATGCGTATCTAAAGGCAGCCTATGGTAAGTACCATTTTCTTTATTGCTCTCCAAGTCCCTTAATAATCAAAATTTCATATTAAAGAATAAAGATTGTCAAAGTAGTATCTTCTTACTTTTGTAGCTTTGTCTTTTTCCTCTTCTTATTTTAATTCTTTTATTTCCTTGAGGGTTTGGGGTTGGTGGCGGGTGTTGTTTTCAACATGTCTTTTTGGGGTTTTGTTTGTGGGAATTTTTTTTGTTTTGCTTTCGGTTTTGTTTTGTTTCTCTTTTTTTAAACTTCCTGGAAGAAAGGGCTTTTTTTTCAGAGAAGTTAGTTTGGGGTTTTTTAAGCTTTCTGACTGAAGCTACCAAAGAAACCAAGGATGAAAACATATATTCGTGTGTAAAATTTGTGAAAATAAAGTACAAAACATAGAAAAAATTGTTTCAAACAGATATTCTTATAAAAAGGATATCTAAATTCAAGTTTCTAAGCCTATATATATGGTTTAACCCAATAAAACAATCCAATGTTTTAAGGTGTGAAACTTCAGTATTTTTCATTCAGATGGAAACAACTGACCACTGGACTGGTAAAGGAAATGTAGGTTTCTTTGGGTGGGACTCCAAAAAAGTGTCAACTGTGCTTTAGGAAAATGAAAACTGCTGTAGCTTGTCCCACTTGAGCTTTGTTCTCTGTAAAATACTTTTCCTCCATTTCTTATTTTTCTATTAGGTTATTCTAATTAATTTTGCATGAGATTGTGTGTATATATATATATATATATATATATATATTCTATTTCCCACACTTTCCTCCTCTGTATTTCCACGTGTATTTTCTTAACTAACACCATGATATGTCCACCTTTCTGCAGCTGATCTCTTCCATAACATACTCGATTTGGCTTCTGTGCAGAGCCGTTTGGGTAACGAGCAAACGGATAGATCAGAAGTTCTCTCGTGAAAACAGGACCATGTACTGGCATTAATTTTTCCCTCCCTCCCTCTGCATCTCCCCCCAGCAGGCACTGGGAGAGCAGATGGACGCCACCACCACTGAGTAGAGTAAAGCTAAATTTGGAGTTAGCCCTTCAGTCCAAGGCTCAGACAACTGCATGCTGCCACGTGTCGCACTCGGCTCTCTTTCCACAGATGGACAATGTCCCTGTTAATTTTTCTGGTAGGACCATGGGATACTTGCTCTTGCTGAGGACTGGACGGTTGCTGTTGGTGGCTTTGCCAGAAGTAAGTGTTCCTATTTTGCTTTCATGCTGTAGTCAGAGCCAGAGCACCACCTCTGCCAAGCCTTTCAGAGATCTTCTAAAACTTACTTGCTAGTTTTCCAGCTGTAAGTCAGAAGAGGAAGAGGTGTTGCGATTCATCTTGGCATGCCACTATGTTCCTACTAATTCTGGACCTCCCTTTGTTCCTGGGTTACCAGAGAGAAATCCAATTACATCAGCATTACTCCAAAAACCAGGAATTACTTTAACTGGCTCACAAGAAAATATTTCTACAGATAAGGATTTTTTAATGCAGCAGAGCACTGTTTGCTCCTAAGACACTAGAATCTTTTTTTGAAGAGAATTTTTTTTTACCTACTTCCTGTGAAATCATCACCTGCTACCACCTCCCAACTGTTATGTTCTTGGAGGAGAATGATCAACAGAACATCAAAACACTTCTATGAATACAGTATGCAACCTGTTTGTATGTGTCAGAACTGCTCCTCTTGGAATCAAAAGAATGACTTGGACTTGCATCACTCTGCTGTGTCCACGCTCACTTGAAATCTGTTCTCATGACAGACAGAGGTTGACTTTTTTGATTGACTTTTTTCCAATAGTAAGATCGCTTTGAAGAAAGTAAAAAGTAACAGAACCTACAATCCCAAGCCTGAGTTGTATGAAATCACCTCACCTCAGAGTCTACCTCATGAGTAGAAGTCTGGCCACAGACCCTGTGGCATGTTACAGCACCGTGCTTAGAGAAGTCTTTCTTCAAGGGTGGTTGTGTTGGAAACCGCTTTCAGCTTAACTTCCCATTTGCAGCCCCTCATTCAAATAAAGGGGTCCCGATGTTGTTGTGATCATCAGCTGCTGCATGAGCAAAACCTTTTACTTCAGTTTGGAGCTAAGGAAAGACAGGCTGTTTGTTTCCTTCCTTGATACAACAGAACCAGAACAGCTCTGCTTCCTTCCCACTTGAAAAACAACAAAAGAAAATCACTTTTATTTGACACAACGTACCATGACATAGTCATACAATTTCTAAAACATTGCTTTCCTGATTACATAACAGCAATTTTTAACACAGAGCTCACCTGGGGTGTATTGTGGATGTCTCTCAGATGAAGAGGGATGTGATGCTTTTCAAGAGAATGCAATGCTCTCTACATGCTTATGAAAGGTAGATGTTAGCATAACGGATTAATTTGGGTTTCTTTTTTCCACCCACTTTGGTTCTGCAGTATTTAGAAATTACATGAGAGAGCGTATGTGTCAGGCTGCGCCTCTCCCACTCCTAACTGGATTCACTGAGGTTAATATAAAGGTTGTTAGATATGGGTTATTACATGCAGCATTTCTGTGCGGGCATTTCCAAATATGGGCCGAGTTATTGCTGATCATCATAATGACATTTAAAGTTTAATGCAGGGGAAGGTGAAATGTACAGGCAGTGGAAGCAGGGACAGGGATCCTGGGAAGAGTATAGGGATGCTGCCTGTTTGCGTAGGGATGGGGTCAGGAAGGCGAAGGCGTGGCTGCAGCTGAATTTGGCAAGGGATGCAAAGAGTAATACGAAGGACTTCTACAGGTATGTCAGCCAGAAAAGGAAGGTCAAAGAATGTGTACCCCCTCAACTAACATGACTGGCAAACTGGTAGTGACAGACAAGGAGAAGGCTGAGATACTCAACTTCTTTGTCTCCATCTTCACTGCCAGCCTCTCTTCCCACACCTTCCTTCCCACTGTAAGAGAAGATCAGGTTTGAGACCCCCTGAGGAATCTGAACATACAGAAGTCTATGGGACCTGTCAAGATGCATCCCAGAGTCCCAAGGGAATTGGCTGCTGTAGTTGCCAAGGCACACTTCATATTTGAATAGTCATGGCAGCCAGATGTAGTCCCCAGAGACTGGAAACAGGAAAACATTGCATCCATTTTTACGAAGGGTGGAAAGGAGGACCCTGGGAACTACTGACCTGTCAGCCTCCCCTCTGTGCCTGGGAAGATCATGGAACAGGGAAGAGCTACAGATGGCCTTTGACATTGTCCCCCATAAGATCCTTCTCTCTAAATTGCAGAGAGATGGATTTGATTGGTGGACTATTCAGTGGATGAGGAATTGGCTGGATGGTCGCATCCAGAGGGTAGTGGTCAAAGGCTCAATACCCAGATGGAGACTGGTGACAGGTGGTGTCCCTCAGGGGTCCATACTAGGCCCAATACTGTTCAATATCAATACATCAATGACAGAGAGAGTGGGATTGAGTGTACCCTCAGCAAGTTTGCAGATGACACCAAGCTGAGGGCTGTGGTTGACACAGCTGAGGGACAGGATGTCATCCAGAGGGACCTGGACAGGTTCAAGAAGTGGGCCCATGTGAACCTCATGAGTCCAAGTGCACCTGGGTTGAGGGCAACTCCCAGTATCCATACAGGCTGGGGAATGAAAGGATTGAGAACAGCCCTGAGGAGAAGGACTCAGGGGTACCGGTGGATGGTAAGGTGGACATGAGGCAGCAACGTGTGCTCGCAGCCCAGAAGGCCAACCATCTCCTGGGCTGCATCAAAAGCAGTGTGGCCAGCAAGGCAAGGGAGGTGACTCTGCCCCTCTGCTCCGCTCTGGGGACACCTCCCAACCCTGCAGTGCTGCATCCAACTCTGGAGCCCTCAGCACGTGAGAGACATGGACCCGCTGGAGTGGGTCCAGAGGAGGGCCACTGAAATTATCAGATGGATCGAACACCTCTCCTGTGAGGAAAAGCTGGAATGGGTTGCCCAGAGAGGTGGTGGATGCCCCATCCCTGGAAACATTCAAGGTCAGGTTGGACAGGGCTCTGAGCAACCTGATCCAGTTGAAGATATCCCTGCTCATTGCAAGGTGTGGGTGGGGCTGGACAAGATAACCTTTAATGGTCTCTTCCAACCCAAAACATTCTATCATCATTCTATTCTATGATCTAAAGAGGTAAGAACTTCAAAACAAAATTAGCAGAAAGAGCATGAGCTGGATAAAGAAGGAAAATGATATTTACCAATTTCCTCCTTTTCCAGAGTTCCAGCTTCCGTAGTTTGCTGTGTGTGAACCTTAAGCCTTCAAATTTGAAAATGAGCATTAACTTCTGTTTCAACTCTGAAGAAAGACTTTGAGCCTGAGAAGTTAAGAAAATAATAAGGCAACTACATTGTAAAACAGGTGGGATTTGTAAATATATATACACAGTTGCATTTGGACTAGAAATCTTCACTGCACCATTAGAGAAAATGTATTTTTAAATTTCTTTAAAGGATTTCCTTTGCTCCTGTTAAAATAATATTAACTGCTCATTTGCATCTTTTTTTCTTCTTCTAGCACCAGGAGACACATTGCTTGAAGGAAGTGGACGAGCCATTTTACTGCCACAACTCCTCAGTAAGGAATGATCCTTACTTTCATTTATACCCAGGAGTGCTGCACCAGCCCAAAGGGTATTAAGGAATGATACGTGTTGAAAGACAGTAAAGGGCCTTCAAACATCCTTTTTACAAACAGCAGTCTCATGCCTCGTTTTTGCATCTTCTCACTCCCCTCCAACCTTAGCTGAACATTCTCACCTTCAGCCATCTACTGTCAAGGCCTGAATTCTTTACAAGCAGGTAAAGCCCCTTTAGGGGACAGGTACGCTGCCTTGGTAACCTGTGTAACTCAACAGCCAGCAATCTGCCACCTTTGTTACCTCCAAGCTGGAGAGTGGTTTTTCTGTTAAAAAATTACTACTTTTAATATGTTTGCGCACGGCAGCATATCCGTTAACATTAATGACTGTGATGCTGCAGCGATCACCTGAAACAAAGGCTGCGTATGACACAGTTTTCACAAGCCTCTCAGGTCAAGGTTTATATGTCACTGTCTTGTCCCTGACTGCTTTCTCCTTCTCACAGCTGGACATGATTATAAGGAGACTTTTATACCTGGCTAAAACAGGGTTTTTCAGACTATTTTCTCCACTAGGAACAGAAGGTGATCTCTTTGCTGCCCCTCTGGAGAAAGACAGTTTGAGACTTTGAAGTCACAGTTTCACGCTTTGGGCTGGCTCTTTGAAGGGACTTGACCTTTTCATTTGGAGATGATCGCTCCCAGTACCAAGTTTTGTACTCTGACCACTCTGGTGGGACAAGCTGATGGAGACTCTGAGGACTGCTAAAATACAGTTTTGATTTCTGAGCTTACAGAAACTGTCATTTCTATACTGGTACATGCGTAAACCTGTAACAGGCTTTCTTTGAACCGTATTTCTTGACGAAATCCTGGGCTGCATCAAAAGCAGCATGGCCAGCAGGTCAAGGGAGGCGATTTTGCCCCTCTACTGCTCTGGTGAGACCTCACCTGGAACCCTGCATCCAGCTCTGGAGCCCTCAGCAGAAGGACATGGACCTGTTGGAGCAAGTCCAGAGGAGGGCTACTAAAATGATCTGAGGGCTGGAGCACCTCTGCTATGAGGACAGGCTGAGGGAGTTGGGCTTGTTCAGCCTGGAGAAGAGAAGGCTGCGGGGAGACCTGATTGCGGCCTTTCAGTACCTAAAGGGGGCCTATAGGAAAGATGGGGAAAATCTTTTTAGTAGGGCCAGCTGTGACAGGACAAGGGGCAATGGCTTTAAACTAAACCAGGATAGGTTTAGACTGGATATAAGGAAGAAATTCTTTACAATGAGGGTGGTAAAACACTGGAACAGGTTGCCCAGGGATGCAGTGGAGGCCCCATGCCTGGAAACATTCAAGGTCAGGCTGGACAGGGCTCTGAGCAACCTGATCCAGTTGAAGATGTCCCTGCTTGCTGCAGGGGGGTTGGGCTAGGTGATCTCTAAACAGTACTGGGTGACAGTAATTAACCACTGGAATTTAACACACTTTTGACTTCCACGAAAAATTCAAGTTTCTTCAACACAAAAATAAAAACCACTGCTGTTGGTGAAGTCACCACACCTGTATCTGTTTAGGTACCACAACTAGTTGATAACCACTGAATATATGGGAAATTTTTCTAGAAATGTCTGGGGGCTGCTAGAAGGGCCCTAGCACAACAGCATGACATAGATGGATAATAAGTGGTATTTTTCTTCACGTCTCAGTAAGTGCTTGTCCTTAGTGTGTTATAACAATGTCTGATTTTCCTAACAAAAGCCTGTATTGCATTTATTGCTGCCTCGTTATTTGTACCTCTTTCTATCAATCATTCAAACCCTTTTAAGATTCTCTTAACTATTGTACAAGTAAATTGGATTTAAAATACTAGGGTAGCACACATGTACAGCCATAGTGGTGCACAGCAGTAACAGCACTCTGTGTGTAAATCACTTTAAAGCAGAAATTAATAAACTCACTTTTATTAAATCAGTTTATCACAATTGTTAAGATACAAAAATAACTTCATCCATAATGATGTTAACTATTCAGTACAAAAGTAAAACAGTTGTGCAGTGCTCTTAAAACAGAATAAAACTTTTAGTGCATTTGAGAGGGGTAAAGTAGCTGACCCAGTTCTTGTTTAAGACTGTTGGTCTGCATTTACAACAAGTTAGTTCTTGTTCACTTGAAGACACGTGGAAAGCAAGCTACATGTTAAGGGACTGAATTTCATCTAGGCAAGACTGAAAGCAGTGAGAGTTTCTGTGCTGCTTAAGAAGAAAATCAATGCAAGCCTCAAACATTTTTAAGTAGAGCAATGATTATTTTGAAAAATGAAACCAAACACCAGCAGCTCTTTGGAAGAGCACAGCAGCTGAGAAAGTTTGTTCACTTGTCTTCCACATCTGCTACCATAGCCTCAACTGCATTCCAGTCCAGTTTGCTGAGGATACTTCCCGTGCTTTCAGAAACACCGTCAGTGTCGGTAACGCCGAGAGGAGAGAAACTCACAGGATGCAGTGCAGAGGCCTGTTGGAGGACAGGAAGATCAGCTGAATCATTGCGTTACCATTCATGGACAAGACCTCTGTGCAGCCAGTAGAAATGATTCCACGCTTTTCAAACATGTCCCAATTGAGTTATGTATCTGATTATTCTGCGACAAATGCAATTTATTTTCCTGTTTACGCACTCCCAGTAGTGTCTGTTGCCTGGACAGACAACATGCCTATACAGTTGATATAAAGAACATTCATTTTCAATGCTCACAAGAATGACTCTGCTTGTAAAGACAAAATGTAGTTCTGTTGAATCACCATCATTTATGTCCCTCTGCATCTATCCCACCCACACGTTTTGCATAGAGAACCATGTTTTAAATAAAGCAAAGTAAACAAAGTGTTAAGTGGCAGGTATCAAATCATTCCTAGGATAAGCACACATCCTACCTGAAACAAGGAGTCATGAGTATCTTGAAGTATTCTTTGGATATCATCCGGCACAGTCCAAGGACTTACTACGTCTCGATCAGTCTCTTGATCAACACCTTCTGTCTGAACTGCAGTGGCGACATGTGGCTGCTCTTGTTTTGATGTTCTGCTGACTCTGCACTCAGCAGCTGAGGAGGAAACAAGCCAACCATAGCACTGTAACATTTCTTGCTGTTTTCTTCTGAATGTTTTGAAACTTCTCCAAGAACAGAAGCTCCAAGTTCTAAGAACTGAATCTGTGTGTAAGCACATGTAACAGCATGCCCTGTTATCTTGAACTGATGTGGGGTTATGGCAAGAAAATGCTGCTGGTCCCTTCCAGCCTCATGCTCTGACCTGTCTTCCCAGGGCAGAACACAAAACGGAACAGGACTATGCATGGTGCATCCAGGTCCTTTAGTGCAGTCCCCCCAAAGGGACATTGCTACATTATTTGATAGAGGAATAAAAGTAAGCAAATCCTGGATTTGTGCCTCTTAGAAGACATGGAACTTCAGTGAAACCCTTAGTAGTGATGGGATATACTGGAGAAACAGGTACAAGAAGGTGACGTGAAAGCAGAGAGAGATGAATGTGTATTTAGAGTTTCAAAACAGAATGTATAGAAAGGAGGAGGAGAATGACTTTCCGCATGCATAGAGGTGAGTGAGTGATTCAGGCAAAATGTCTATCTGCTTCCTATTGCTTCTCTCCCTTTCCTGCATTGCCAATTCAAATAAATTGACATTTGGCTAGCCAAACAGGAGCTCTGTTATGCCACTAGTACAATTCTGGTGTAAGGGAGAATGAAATCAACCACAGTACTTCCTAAGTCTCAGACTGATTCCTCTTTCCGTCTGATGAGAAATTCTGCTCTTGTAATCAAGTCCCCCATCTGTTAAAGAATTTGCTAAGGAGGAAACATTTATGTGAGGAAACTTTTGTGGATCCAGCCCTACATGGATAGGCATAGGGAAAAAGGATTGCTAAAATCCAATTTTTTTTTTTCATTTCAGTCATAAATTCTTCCACTCTAACATTATGACAAAATAATGTCTTAAAGAGACACTGTACAGGGGGGTAACAGAGACAATTCCTACTTCAAAGCGCTCAGAGAGCAAGCAGCATAGGAAGGTAGGGAAGAGGCACAATACTTGTGTACTGTACTGCTAACTAACTCCCTCTCTGTGGGTTTCTGCTGAAAGACTGACTCAAGTCCTCTGTCCCTCATGACTTCGTAATGCCTGTTTCAGGAAATCACTGAAATCCAGCACATTTCCTGGATTGGAACTGCCACCTGGCTAAAACCATTCAGGAGGTAAACAGAGGTGATTGATTAAAATATTTCACAATTTTCTAATGAAAAGGATTTTTATGTGGGGGAAAAATGATGATTTTTATTGTTTTAAACTACTTTGTAGCTGAGGCCTGTGTTGCATAAATTCTACCCAGGATGTATTCCGAAATGTGTTCTCTGTGTCTTGCTTTTCCCTGGCATTATGTGGCTGAACAGCACTATGTCATTGCTCTTTGTAACTTACAGTGTCTAGAATCAACAGGACAGTTTGCAGCATTTCTCATTCTTCCTCTGGAAGTACTTTTCTGTAGGAGCATACCAGCATTTCCTGGTAAGGCAAAGAAAGCATTTCCTCTGTTAGGTGCAGTAGATCAAAAATACTCAAAAGACACTTCAAAATTTTCACCTACGAGCTTGCTTCCTGGATTACACAGTACTCTTGCTATGGCAAATGAAACTACTTTGGATTTAGAAAGACATGATATGGAAAGGTAACTCTCATCATTTAACAGGCCAGTGACTACACCGTTGCAAAAGCCTCAGGATGGGAAACCTCCAGGATTAAGAGTCTGACTTTCTACACAGGTATTAAAGCTCCTCCCTCCCAAAGTCCAGTAGTAACTTGAAGATCATCTTCAGTATGTGCCTTCATTAAGAAAGTTCAGTTCTTACCCCTGGACTGTGTTAAACCAAGAGTTGGGGTGAAATGGTGTACTTTTTGACCAAAGCTGGGTTTGGCAGCAGTTCTGCTCCTTTCTGACAGAACAGGAATGCTTGGATGCCCTCTGCAACAAGAAAAAAAAAGCCAACAAACAATAACAAAGCCCAAATAGTTACCACTGTCTACCACGTATCATTCCTTCACACAACTTAGATCTAACAGAGCTTACTCAGACGAGGCAAAAAAGGCCACAGAGATCACCTGCATCCCACTTAGCTGAGGGTCATCAGCATCACATGCTGCTTGTGGGGCCAACAAGCCTCACCAGAATCAGAACTGCTGTCAATCACAGTGAAGACATTCCCAATTGGCTTTACAATGAGCCAGTTTAAGTCCAACAAAACCTATTAGTTAGAAAGTACTGCCACTACTAAGATGGCTTCCTGCATGACATTCCTTAGCACTTATGATTGTGGCAGGGCTAATGTACTCAAACTGCCCTTGGACACCACCAGCAGGCTCTGTACAGCACTGATTACATTCGGTTTAATGCTCTATCCTGGAACTTTACCTATTAAAGAGAGATGCAGAAATATTTAAATCTGGAAGTTACAGGATTATCTGTTGGGGGCTGGACTAGATGACCTCTAGGGGTCCCTTCCAACCCAAAACATTCTACGATTCTATGATCTGAAGTACACAGCTCCTCCTATTATTTGGAAAACATGAAATTTTATGTAGAAGAAGAAAAAGTATCCTGCAATATACACCTGGCTTACATATACACACATGTGACATTAATGCCATCAAGTAGAATAAATTTACCAATTTATAATACTCAAATACCATCATCCCCTCAAAAGGCAATAAGGACCCAAGTGCAAAAGAAGGAACAAGTAAAATTCTAGGTAACGAAAAAAATTAGGAAGAGAGTAAATCTAGAGTTTGCTGAACTCTAATTTGAGTAGTCTATATGTATGCACAGTAGTGTTTTTATTTGTTTCTTGCTTGTTCCTAGAAGCTCTTCAGATCATTAACTATGTTGCTGGCTACAGTTCAGTGGAATTGCTGTTGGGTGAAATGGGTTATGACATTGATTACAGCTCTGACTCTAGAGTTGGCTCATTCTGTGCTCCAAAATGCATTTTTAAGGCTCCCTCCAAGATCTGCACTAGTGGTTGTAAGAAGACTGGTACAGGAACTTACAACTCCTCTGATCCAGACAAAGTGTATCTTTGATTCTGCCAGCATATAAAGCTTCTCTCAAGCTAATCCTATACCAACTACCTACACACTGCAGACAAATTTGAAGTGTGGTCAAAATACCAACGCATCAGAGCAGGGTTAATGCTTAAAGTAGTTACCCTTTAGTAGATACCATACGCCTTTTTCTATACTCTTGAGATGATCTTGTCCTGGACAATGGTCTATGTTCACTTGCAGGTAACACCACTGTTTCAGATAACATTTCATTCATCAGAGAAAGCGCTTGTGATATTCTCCTACTGTGATGTTCAGATAACAGGGCTCTACAGAGAAATAATATTACATATTAATTCATGCTATCACTCATTTAATTGCAGCTGGCTTGTGAGTCTTCTAAGGCACATGGAAATCAGAATAGAAGAACGTATTTTTGCAATTTCAGAGAAGATATACTAATCATTTTAAGATCACTATCAAAAAGCTAAAACATCCATTAACAATGGGTTTGACAGAATGAATGAGTCAATGTTGGGGGAAAAAAGAAAAGTTATATTTGGAAAGTGAAAAATACCGTCAAAGGAGGAAACATGTTCAGAGTTTTCCTAAATGGTAAAGCAAACATCAATTATTTATGCTTTTGGTTGAAATACCATTCATATCTGAGGCTTCATAGACAAGATAATTAAAACTACCTCTTCCTTAAGACTGAAAGATTAATATATAAATAAGAATACCACAAGTTACATTTATAGCAACTTACTTATCTTTTTCTTCTTTCTTCTTCTGGAAGAATTTAATATCCTTTGACGTAAGACTACAATGCTGTGCAAGAAAGTATAATAACCGTTAATTTATTATGTATTGTGGTCTCGTTCCAGTCTCTCACTCTAAAAATGTAGACCTATTTGACCTGAAAGCTGCTCTCCAGAAGGAAAAACGATATGAAAGCATATGGCCCTACCAGGAAATCCTCCAACTGAAGGAGATGCCTTCACTGTCAAGCTCAAAGTTTCAAATGGCCTCACCTTCAGTTTCCTAAGACTCAGCGATGTTCCTAACAATAACTAATTGAAAAAACAGGGTTGCACTTCGACCTGTGTTTGCTAGAGCACAATTTGAATTTTTTAATGCTTTCTTCTGAAAAAAAACCCAAACCACCAAAAGCTGAGAATTACTCCATCTAATGATTTCAGGAGAAAAGCCTGTAATAAAAGCATCCAGTATGTATTTACAGGTTGGCAACACAGGAGAGGGAGAGAAGCAGGACCCGTTTTTCCTGAATCACTTCTCTCTACACATGTACAAAAAAGCAGCTGGGTTCAACTCTGAAAGACTGTTTAAAACCAGGGGAAATACTGTATTTCACAGGGAGTTAAAACCAGTACAGTTTCAGCATAAAAAAATTCACTGCGTACCCTGCATTCAACTGATGAGTAGAAAGTATAGGGATGTATTTGCTGTTGATATGTCTCTCCTGTAGCCCTGGAGCTTCCCTTGACTCAGCAGTGTCTTTTCAGGTCACAAAGGTATCCAGGTAACAAATGCGTATCTTAAGACTTAATACTGATTGGGAAATTATTTCTGAACTACTTTTGTACCTTTTTTCCCCCCTTATTTCCAGCACAGTGCAGATCAGAAGAGATGTATCAGCCCATAAATGTTGTTTTACTAATTAAACTTAAAATTTAAAAAATTCTGAGAGGGAAGGGATTGTTTGCTCAGCCTGTATTGAAACCAGCCTTCAACAAAATTTCATCAGATACTTGAGATATACGCCATAGTCTAACACCTCTGTTGACCCTCTGTAATTGCATACACTTCTGCATGTGAACGACAAGGATGGCCACCTTCAGTATCCTATCATGATTGTAAAGGATGTTGGCATCTGAACTCTGCTTTTTAAATTCAATGCGGGGGGGTTGGGAGGTGCAGGGGAAGATGAAACAAGATGTAAACACATCTTTACAACTCCTGTAGTTATCAGTCCCTGACAAAATACAGCTTTTATCAGTGAATGTTAACAGCTATATCTGTTACAGTCAGGGGACTACACTTCTTGAATCTAGAGCTGGGGACAGGTCATAATTGCCATCTGCAGCCAATTGTCATTACTGCAGCCTGTGGAGAACACTGGCATATTTGGTTACCGATCACTTCTGACACAACTATGTTCCAATAAAATAAAACACACATATAAAAAACCAACATTAAAATAGGAAAAATATCGCCAGCAGCCTTTATATTATGTAGCCTGAACAATCAATACTTGTACAATACATAAAAGTTACTCTTCAAGATACACTTATTCTTACCACATTCCTTCTTAGATTGAATGGATTATGCTCTTTCTGTCTTTGCTCATCCAGTTTCTTCACATATTCTCTCATTCTTTCCTTTTGCTTTCTTTTCATCCATGCTTGTATCTCTTTCTTCTCCTTTTCTGTTTTTTGAGAACGTCCAGCAGCAGAATCACGAACCCTGAGAGCAGATGTAAATGCAAACAATGGCAGCTACACATGACGTAATAAAAATACTGCAATCCCTTTAAAATTCTGACTCAGATGAAAGAATGGGGGGTTGGACTAGATGACCTCTAGGGGTCCCTTCCAACCCAAAACATTCTATGATTCTATGATTCTATAACGAACAACAGGGAAAATTTCTTCTGCAAAATTTTACTTCACAAAATCCTGGCACACAAGTAATTTCCAAGACGTTTCCTAAAATTTTTCTTCTATTTGTCAGCTACATTCAGGTAACAGGACCAAAGCTTTAAATGTGGACTATCTGTTATTGTCTTTATAGGATAACTGAAAGTCATTTTGCCTTGATCTTTCATTTTTGAGTGTGTATGTTATAAGTATTTAAAAAGAAAAAAAGACCAATGAGATTCTATTATGCTTTTTGTTCTCTCCCTTCAACCCATGAGCTCCTTCACAAGTCTATCTGTACAAAGTAACTTTAAAACCACTAACTCAGGATACTAACAACAGAAAATCACAGCCAATAAGAAATGCTAACATAGCTTCATCCTCAGAGTTCTTCAGAAATTTACTAATTCACCTTTAAAGTAAGGAGCTGGGGAATAAATATTTTCTTCACTGTAAAACTAAACGCACTGACCTAAAACTTAAATATGAAAAATTAAACAAGTCAGTTTTAAATACCTCATTTTTTGCAACCTATTTTGAAATTTCTCTCATTTTCAAGACTGGCAGCCACTAATAATTACAGAATCAGCAGAAGATATGAGTGTAGCAAAAGAAGATATTTCTAGTAGCTGCAGTTCAACTGAAAGCTGAACTTAAGCATTAAAGCCCTCAAGGGATCAGAACAACTTTGTCACATTTGGAAGCGATTTACTTTATGGCAAAGGGAATTGTCATCATCAGAAGTATTCACACGCCTATGTGAAAATAATTATGTGAAACTGAGTTGTCTTTAGGTTCTTGGTCAGGTTTGATTAAATACTACTTGAATACATTTCTGATATTTTCAGTGATTTTGAAAATATTCACATAATTGCACAAAACAGTCCAGCTAGCAACATTTATATGTTGATGTAGTCATTATTAATGTGTTTGGAATTCTCAAAGGATCACAAGGATGTTATAACCTGTGCACAGATTTAGATTTGAAGCTCCTGAGCTGCTTTTACAACTCAAATAAATGTTAGAACAAGTGAACCAGAGCACTACACCCTACTTACGTGAGTCACTAGAACATCTTGAAACAGGTATCTTAAACTGGTGTGAATCGTTGCACCAATGCAACAGATTGTTTGGCATCCTGAACAGCCCTATTTTTGCCTTGTAAGCAACTGATACTACAAACAGGAGTAGGAAACAGCTGTAATTTCAACCCATCTCAGGAAAGAACACAGCTGATTTCGTAACTGACAGTCAGAAAGGTGTAGAAATCACCAGCAGGGAGGAAAGCATGACAAGCTGGAATCTGGGACTGGAACCTTCTGAAGCCGCTTTTCCACTGACTGGAAATTTCTATTCAGTCTTTCAGAACTGCTTTAGAAGGCTCCACTCCCCTTGGTTGAACTGAATCTGCTGCATATATAGAGTTGTGCTCCAGCCTATACCTGGTAGAAAAAGGAACAAGCAAGTAGGATGGTGAGAATTTTAAAACCAAAATACTAAAAACCAATTAGCACATTTGACAATAATGGCCAGTAAAATAGTGGCTATTAAACAGTTCTAATACTAGTCCCATTAACATCAACTCAAATCACATGCTTGCTTCCATTATTTACGGGGTGTGAGCTATGAGAAGAACAACCAGGGTTAAAATTATTTAACTAACACATAAAAAAAAAAACCAGCCATGGTATTACCTAGAGATTTTCTTAGCTTGTGTTTTTGTAAAGCCCAGCTCTGATGGAGAGACGTCACCTTCTACTACAAGATCATTAATGATGTCAGTAACACCACTCAGACCAGTAATTTGCAGGGGATCTTCTAAAGAGCTTAAAGTTAGGCAAGGGAAAAACAATGTTACTAATTTAAAGCAGAACATGCCTGTAAGAACAACAAACTAAAATCCCTCCTTTTATGCTTAAACCAGTAATATTCAGGTTGTTTTACCAAAAGCCTCTGGACTGCGTTTTCTTTCCCCTGCATCTCACTGTGTAAGTGATAAGTAACAGTAATACCTGGATAATGTCTGTAGATGCACACTGTCTTTAAAAAGTTACTGGACATCCCCTTAGCTTTGCTGCCATCATGCACACTTTAGCCAACTTTGTAGCTCCCCAGTGTGAACTAACATCAGGGGTATTGTAGCAACGAGGGCTTTGAATAAAGCATCCAGAAATACGTTCCCATCCAGAGCTGAACTGCACGGGGGTGCGTGGACATGGCTAGCCCAGAGGAGGCTGAGCCTGGCAGCTCAGAAGGCCAGAAGCATCCACAGGGTTTGTACAGCTGCCCATGCCGAGATAAGGCTGTGGGATGTTGCCAGTTTCAGGAACCCCAACACTCAGTGACCCTCTGAGCAAGAATCAGTGTGAGTGAGAGAATAGTTTTGCCTAAGTTCTGCCCATTTCTTTCCTCTCTTTTAATCAGTTGCTCTCAATAAAAAAACAAATCTCATGTAGTTTATGATTACAAGCTACAGTTGCTTCAAGTTATTCCTTTGGGTAAAAATCACTATCTGCTAAAGTTTATTGCCTCACACCCATCCTCAAGGTTACGTAATCGCTCCCTGTCTACCTCAGTCACAACAAGCAGTTTCACTTAAAAGACTTTAAAAAATACCTAAACCATTCAGTTTACTGCTATGCTTCAAGCAAAACAATAAAAGGTGTGTAACTGAGCAGAATGACCAGGAAGAAGGGGAAGCCAGCTACTGTTTTCTACTGTACAACTGGATCCAGAAGACTAACAGCAGTTAACAGTAAAAAATATGCATGTCAGACCATTTTATTTAATGTGTAAGATCACTCCAGTTTTGAAATCTTCAGTCTGTTGCTTTACACTGTTCATATGGTAACACTTCAAAAACCTTCTGGTGATAGCTGGCCTCAGCAGACAAGCAGCAGTTACATGTACTTGTTCAAAAACAGTGTTTTGCAAATAGGGGAAATAACAAATGCACATAGACAGGAGCAGCATCTACATTAACAGCTCTGTTACTTGTAACTAGAAAGCAACTTCAATGCTTCTGCAGCTTTTGCATAAAGTAAATCTAACAGCCAGACGAAATGCCTGAAATTAACTAATAAAAAGGCCTTCATTCAGTTTGAAAATGAATGCCTAGATTTTTATGGAAGTGATAGTTCTACTCTGACAGTGCCCTTTTTGGTAAGACTTTAAAGTAAAGAAATTTTCAACAAAACTGATGTCAAAATACATACCTATCACATAGATCTCCACATACGTGAAAACCTGAAACAGAAATGGCCGTTATAAATAAAAGCCTTACACTTGTACACAAACTAATAACACGTATGTTAAACAGCCTGTAGGATAAAATACACAAATGTATCAACCTGAACATGTTGACATTAAAAATAAATTAATTATTGAACATAGGCTTAATGACCTGTGAGAAAGCATGTCATTGACTGCCAGGTTAATACAGAGTCTTCAGAGAACCTTAATTAGCAGGTCCCTGACTGACAGGGACAGTTTTGCTAGGAAGACACCACCGCTGTTGTCAGTTTTCCATCATGATCAAACTAAGCTTATCAGTTCCAACTAGTGGGAAATTATCTGTTCCAATTAACTATGCAGCATTTCATGGAAAATTAACAAGTGCCCCTTACTAGAAGAAGCCAGGCTACGAACTCCTGGAATTCAGGAAATGTGGCTGAAGAGCAATATGGATGTCTTGGAACAGAGAGCACTTTTATCCTTCCTAAGCTAAACTGTATTCTCAAAAAATTATAGTTGCAACGTAGTATCACCTACAGTTTTCTTATCTTGCAAATAAAAAGTTTATACTTAAAGAGAAAACTGCAAGTGTATTACTGTTTATAAAATTTATCTGGGTGTGCTTGCCATTTGAGATTAACTTCTGCTGTATGCAGATCTAAGAACCACATTTTAACACCCTTTAAGATAGACTGCTGCAAATGTTATTGTCAAATGTATGTTCACCTCTACGAAGTATATACCATTTTTAGAAGCTTGAATGCAAGCAATGTGGGCAATATGTAGACAAAAAAGACACTACATTTTTAAACGTAGGCAATAGGTTGCTTGAGTAGTGATTTTTCCTCCTTTTAATGCTGCTGCAGTATTCATAATTGCAAAGATCAATTTACTGTCAGTTTGCAAAATGTAGTGAGACCTCAAAATAATGTGGGTTGGATCTAACTGAGATAATGAAGACAGCTTTGGGAGGAAGCTATGAGTGTCATGTGGCACTGTGCCATATTGATGTAACACTTAACTAAATAATTACAAGTCAGCACAGTGATGGGTTTCAGAAATAGACCAAAGTTACTCATTTTCTTACAATAATGGTGAATCTGAGTGCAAGTGTAATTCACTGATAAACTGTTTTCAAAGTTTAGTGATACTGTCCTATCATATATACTCATTTCAATGCACATCCATAAAGCCATCCTAAATAATGCAATCTATGACGACTGACAACTGACTTTTGTGAGCTCATTGGCATTACATTAACATTCTGTACAACAGCAATGATGAAGTATTACACCTGAAAGAAAAGGTTTACTTATTTTTAAAAGGAGAAAAAGGGAAAAATAAACATTAGAGATTATACCAGAAGATGACTTTATGCTACTGGGAAAGTTAGAAGCAGTGGCTGCAGAGGCAGGAGAGTGTACTTCCAATGTCGTATAATTGGGTACAGGATATTCCAAGTTTAAGCCCTCCTTTTCATCATCTGTAACATCTTCAAAAATCATGCCCCTCAGATAAAGTTCTGATTCCATGAAAAAAGAATAAATATAGCAATTAGTGTAGACCAATGAAAAAAAACCCACAGTGCATAAACTATCACTCAAATATATTTCTTAGTGGCATATTTAGTTTATCTGTCAAACCTAGAAGAGTCTGAACCTAGATCAGTTGTGCATGCCTATGAGAGGGCACTGCCAGAGCCATGATGTATGTACCAGTGTACGTACCTATATACGTGAACAAAAAGACTAAACTATGACTTGCTCTGTGTGAGGCTAACGGACACAGAATCAGAATCATTTTGGTTGGAAAGGACCTTCAAGATCAGAGTCCAACCGTTAACCTAACACTGCCAAGTCCACCACTAAACCGTGTCCCTAAGCTCCACATCTACATGTCCTTTAAACACCTCCAGGGATGGGGACTCAATTGCTTCCCTGGGCAGCCTGGTCCAATGCTTGACAACCCTTTCCATGAAGACATTTTTCCTATTATCCAATCTAAACCTGCCCTGGCACAACCTGAGGCAGCTTCCTCTTGTCCTATTGCTTGTTACTTGGCAGAAGAGACCGACCCCCACCTTCCTACACCCTCCTGTCAGGCAGTTGTAGAGTGTGATAAGGTCTCCCCTCAGCCTCCTTTTCTGCAGACTAAACAACCCCAGCTCCCTCAGCTGCTCCTCAGAAGACTTGTGCTCCAGGACCCTCACCAGCTTCGTTGCCCTTCTCTGGACTCACTCCAGCACCTCAGTGTTCCAAGGGACTTTGACACCAGGCCCCTAAACAGGCCAAAGCCTGCCCTCCAGAAGTCCAAGGTAGCAGTTCTGCTGATCTCCCTCCTCCAAGAATGGAAAACTCATATCATTGTGTGATCGCTATGCCCAACAAGGTTCAGTGGGACGCCTTCCCTAGTTGGCTCCCTCACCAGCTGTGTCACAAAGTTATCTTCCGCACAACCCAGGAACCTCCTGGACTGTTTCCTCTCTGCTGTTTTGTATTTCCAGCTGACATCTGGCAAGTTGACATCCCCCACCAGAACAAGGGCTAGTGATCATGAGACTTCTCCCAGATGCCTACAGAATATTTTGTCTGCCTCTTCATCCTGCTTGGGTGCTCTATAACAGACTCCCACCATGATATCTGCCTTGTTGGCCTTGCCCACGATTCTTACCCATAAACACTCAACCCTACTGTCACCATCATTAAGCTCTAGACAATCAGAACGTTCCCTAACATACAGGGCTCTCCCACTGCCTCTCCTTCCTTGCCTATCCCTTCTGAAGAGTTTATAGCCAACCACTGCAGCACTCCAGTTGTGTGAGTCATCCCACCATGTTTCCATGACAGCAACTACATCACAGTTTTCCTGCTGCACAATGGCTTCCAGTTCCTCCTGTTTGTTGCTCATGTTGTGTGCACTGGTGTAGATGCACTTCAGATGGGCTACTGATCCCGCCACTTTTTTGGGGAGAGACACTCTAATTCCTACATGAACATTCTCAGGCAAAAACTGAACACAGCATTCGAGGTGCGGTACCTCAATAACACCTTTTGGGACTGCATGAAACTTCAGCAGTAATCAAAAGTTAGTAAAGTTTAATATTCAATTGCAAGTTTACTATCTTTCTGTTAACTGAATGCATACCATCATCAATGACTCTAGCATCTTCAGAGACTGAAAGACGAGCACCAAGGTCTGAATCGGCAGCCATTTCAAAATCTTCTATTATTTCCACTAGCTGTAAATGAAACCCAAAACCTAAGTAAAGATACATTCTTCAAGGTACTTCTGAGACTTACACCATAGATACTCATGCAAAGTTTGCTTTAAATACATTTTACAGAATCTTATGAACACTTTAATTGAGTATCCTGATTACAAACAAAGAAAATAGTTCAGGAATCAAAGTAGGTCAAGTAGATTAATTTCATTTAAAGAGTTCAATCTTCTGGATCCTCGCTCTGATAAAAATACATATGAACAATATTATTCTTGTGAAGGGTTTTTCTGCTACTGATTACCTTTTAATTTTAAAAATAGCTGAAGCTTTCCAATATATCTTACCTAAAAATGTAGAAATAAAAATATTTCCATATTCTTCATAAGTCAGGAGTTTCCTGAAGTTTAAAACTATAAAGTGAAGACTAACCTAGACAGAGACATTTTACTGAACATTATTCTTGCAAGGAACAGGCCTCAAAACTGATTTCTAATACATATGAAGTTGTTATCAAAGGAATGACCAACCGGTGTGAACTGAAATAAGGAAAAAAGGAAATGTGTATATCTTCAGGATTTGGCTAGATAACTGGAAGTTTTTTAATCCAAATGCAGTGAAATACTGAAATAAAGAAAGGATATGTAAAGATTTTTTTTTCACTACAGGCTTTAAAAATCTGGCTAGATAATAACCTTGATGATGGATAGAAGTGATTAAGTAATCCACCTTAGCGTAGTAACTGTTTGTAAGTGACACAATGATGTCCTTACATTTCTGTGAATACACGAACAACAGGGAATGGACACTGAGTTTGAATGATCATACAAAAAGTAGATGCTGTGGAATTACACAGTGCTACTGAATTCATTCTGTATTAAGCCAGGTCTACAGGAGCTGGAAATTGACTTAGTTTTCTTGAATTGCAAAGATTTATTTTTTTTTTTTTTACAGCTAGGTAAAATCAGAACCTACTGGCTCATTCTTAGATTAGGCACTCCTAGTTTGCTCTAAACTTAGTAAAAAAGCCAAAGTAACATGAAGAAATAATTGCCAGCATTTCCTTTCATACAAACCTTAAGTCAGCACACATGAAGTTTTCAGCAAATGAAACTAGATATCATGTTAAGATATTAGATATAGTATTATTTTCAATAGTCTGATGAAAATTTTTATCATTATCTCTGTCATGATCTATAAAATAGTAATGCCTGAATAGGATCATCTGAATGCACTATGTCCAAAAGGCATCGATTTTACTTCTATATTTAGGTTTATAAAGATGTTAAAAATGCAAATACTTTGTGAAATAAATAGGAACAGGTTCCAGAAATAGTCACATAATATTCTGCAGAGGCACAACTGCCAAAATCTTTACCAAAAAGGTCTCCTGCTCAGCCTGAACTTTTGTGCTATTCCATTTTCCCAGTTACAGAGAAATTAAATATATTCTGCCCAATCACTAAATAACATCACCATTCTGGCCAGCATTTGGCCCACTGTAAGTAACCATGTCAGCCAACAGATGCAGCACTAAAAGTGAAAGAACTGTGTATTATTATCAATTTCTCTCAACATACACTAAGCAGATTTGAAAATACGTAATTCCAAAATGTAAGTTTTGACTTTAGATGAAAGACCTTAAAAAATAAACTGTTTCAGACACAACAGTTAGCAGTCAGAACTCACCAGTTTGGTATTTCTGAAATCCTCCTCCATATTTTCTGTTATGTTCTGTAGTGTATGTAATTGCATATCCATTTCCTGCTGCTTTGTGGAGAAGTATTCTTTTCCAATTACTTTGGATGGAAGCCCTGAAGGAGGAAAAGTTCTGTCATCTTCATGTACTATGTTCCAAGTTACATTATCTCGAGCAGGATCTGACTTCTTTTCTTCCTTTTGTACTTGGCTTGATACAATTTTCAGATGATAGTCTTGCAATGAAAAAAAAAATAAAAGAGTGAACCAACATAACTGAATAAACTGCAAACATTTAAGTACTGCAAGTCATTAGGCATAGCTGTGGTATACCTATATAGTATGTTTTAGGAGGCAGGAATCATCACAAAAGAAGACAAATTTATAAATGTTTTGATGTGTAAGACTAAAAAGGCAGGAGGCAAGTTGGGGAAAGGCTACAGGTTTTCTGTGGGACTTAAAAATATTATAACAAAAGTGTATAGCTGTTTTTTCTGATTTAAAACTGAAATGGTTTACCTTTCTTCTGAAGTGCCTCAAGTGGAATTGCATTAGTAACAGAATCTACCATGTGATGAAGTTTTGCAGTAGATGGAATTTCAAACTTCTCATTTTGCTGTGTAGTAGCTATCTCTTCTGCAGACTCAGGTATCATGGGCAAATTGTTAAGTATGTCACTGTCTTCAATGTCAATCACACTGATATATTCACGCTCACTCTAAACAAGAACAAGATCATGAAGAATTATACAGCATGTGCTTTGTATACTTTGTTAACCATTTCCTGTGTTTACCTCTTACCACTTTGAGTTGAAAGGCTTTTTGTTTTGGAGACAAAATAACTACAATCTTCCCTACAGTATTATACAACCAACTAATCCAGATATAAAGAACCCAAATTCAAGAGGTAAGACAAATAGTACACTTAAAATTATTTTAACCATATGTTCATTGGGCCACTAACCGAATCAGGTGCATCTGACACAAAGGATGGTAAAAGTCTCTCATTCACTTCAGTGGGGAATCTCAGGTTTAAATACATGTCTGGTGGTAATCTCTCAGGGGCACTAGAAGATTCTATGAGAAAAGAATAATAGTCAGTATTATATTTACAGTAGAAGCCATGAAACTTCAGACAAACTATTTGGAAACAGGTCTGCATTCTCTAAGTGATAAGAAAAGCTTTGATTAGCATTTCTTTTAAAAATAGACTATGTAGCTTAATAGGTTTCTTTAATGTTTGCTTCTAACAATACACTACTACATTATTTTTTCATTTGGTGATAAATTAGCAGAAAAGTATTTAAAAGATTAAAATCAAAGCAACATGCTGCAGTCTAAATTGCTATTAATTTCCAATTCCCTCCTGAATAGGTTAAAAAAAAACCTGCATCTTTATTTGATCCAAATAGATGATACTACTCAGCTAGAAAGACTTCTAATAAACTATCTGCAAAGAAGTCATATGATATAATAAAATAATCTTCCACATGGAACAACACTGTTGAATTTAAAAGAAAGGAAAAATTAATATGCTCACATGGTACCACAGGGAGAATTCGGTACCAAAGTATTTTATGTAGTACAACTTATCAGTGACTTATAAAATGGGTGGACAAAACCCAAACCAAAATAAATCTTCTTTAGCCCAAAATCAAAGTTACTTTCTATTTTTTGTTCTACAAACTGACCCAAAAGATGACTGATTGGGAATAAAATTCCTACCTGAGACTGGAACTTGGCGTATAGCTATTACACAACTTAGCAGATGCATGGAACAACTGTATAATTAGCTGAGCTACTACAGCTCGATTTCACGTGGAGCTGTGATCTGTCTTAACATCCCACTGGTCGCTCCACTTGGTCTACATAATACCAACTCCCCAAGATTAAGCAGCACTAAAATCAAGCTAAAATCCGCAAATGTACCTTCTCACACAGGAATACAAAAGCCTAGGTACACTGCACCATGAAAAATTTCAGCCAAACTTTTCATAAACAGTATTTTAATTATTTCACATTTCGTTTCAAGAAGTCAGATAAATTACCATCTTCTTATGTATATCCTGCACTAAGCTACCTCATGTACAAAAACCATGTTAAAGTTCTAGTATTTTTATAGACTTGCCAAACAACTAATGAAGTAGAGAAAGACTGAAGCCACACCTGACACGGGAACAGACATGACTGATTCATTTTTCTGAACTTCAGGAACCTCATTTCCAGCACTGTTTCCAACATCCTGGTATGATTTGAGCACTTGATAGGAAAAAAAAAAAACCAAAACCAAAATGCATGAATGTCACTAACCATTTCCCCTTGGATTATGGGGATTTTATTCTGCTCCCCGTCCCTGTTTTACAGCTCAGGGGACTGGGTACCCTGAGAACAACTGCTCTGACTAGTAAAGACTGAGGCAAAGAAGGCATTAAGTACCTCAGCCTTTTCCTTGTCTCTTGTCATTGTGTTTCCCCCTGCATTGAATAAAGGAATGAGAGTCTCCTTAGCCTTCCTTCTGTTGCTCATGTATTTATAGAAACATTTTGTATTGTCTTTTATGGCAGTAGCCAGATTAATTTCTACTTGGGATTTGGCCCTTCTCATTTTCTTCCTGCATAACCTCATTACATTCTTGCAATCCTCCTGAGTTGCCTGCACCTTCCTCCAAACGTCATAAACTCTCCTTTTTTTTCCCCAGAGTTTCAGCCAAAGCTCGCTGTTCAGCCAGGCTGGTCTTCTCCCCTCCGCCCCCCCCGCCTTTTTTTTTCCAGAAAAAGTCACAGCAGAACTGACTTACAAAAAGTATCTGGAGACTCTTACATAATTGCATCAGTAATATTTTTATTTATAGTTATTATAGCTTACATTTTATGATTTATATTCTAATATCTTCTCTTTAATACTTTTTGAAACAGAAAGTTACAGCACAAAAAACTGTTTTTCCCTTTAAAAACTTACTCCATTTTGGAAACTGACCAAATATCACAATTAACAGGAAGCAATACCAGAAATAGTTGGTTGCTGTAGGTCACACAGGTAGCACTTACCTGGGAGAGTGTTTGTACTTGCATCTTGAGTTTCTGCTGGTTTTTTTCCTGTAGAAGCCATGTAATGTAGGTCTGCTGAGGTACTAATTGCTTCTTCCCCCGTTGTGTCTAAAATGTGATAATACATAATAGATGTCTACAAATAATTTAAGAATCAAAAATCTATGAAAGCAATGATAATAACTAAAAACTAAGGGCTCCAGCAGATTTATCATTGCTGACAGATAAATTTAATTTCTCTAAGCATACTTCATGAATGATTTCAAGAAAATTTGTACTACCTGCCATATGTGAATATGCAACTGTACTGAAACTTACAGTTTTACATTGAATTAATATCAAGGCTCAGTTTGGATGTGCAATTTTTAAATGAAATGCTAGTATGCTTATGCTGTACAATAGCAATTTGTTTCCTATTTTAAAAGGGGGAAGTATTTATGATATGTATACCTTTATTTCTTTACTGATGTTTCTACAGAGCTTTGCAAGCCAGTATTTCTCTAAAGCTGAATTTCAGAAAACAGATTGCATTTTGTCTTCTGATAGGACTAAATATTGTGCTGAATTAATGTACTAGAAAGAAATAAATCTTTCTATGGGCATGGTCTTCATTTTGCAAGCTAGAAATATTATAAACATTTGGTTTCTTTTAAAAGAGCCTTAAATTTTCTGTAATTAGAAGATGCAGGCAAATAAAATTAGAATCACATCCTTTAAAAACAAATAAACTGATTTAGAGTTTAGAAGTACTGTTTACAGCATTCTTCTGGTGAATCACATGAACAGAAATCACTGAACCATAGTTACTGAAAATCACTCAACACACTATTATTTTGTGAAGTCCATTTTTTATAAACATAAATACAAGATTAACACTTATTTTTAAGAAAATGTAAAATACCTCTATAATTTTCAGAAGAATTATTCTGAGTTTACAGGTAATTGATATGAGATCCTATATTTGCCTGCATGTCTCTCTAAACCAATCCCCTAAAAACTGACTATTCCAAAAAAAGACTGAATATCTGTTGTATGACCTCAAAGGTTTTCTGTGGCAAGATCCCAGAAGCCATTATGTTTACAGCACAGCCACATACTACACAATTTGAGTTTTTAACATCTTGATGACTACACAATTTTCCTTTGAAATCTAACAAACATGTTCTGATTTATTTTATTTAAGCACCCAAAGCATTGAAAAGACTTGTACTTGCCCACTGAAGTGAAAAAACCATCCTGCAGGTTATATGTAGATTTTGCTTGTTGATCCTAAAAAAAGGAGAAAAAGAATTATCTTTAAAAAATAGTTCTAATGCCAATCAATGGGTTTCTTGATGCTGTTAACTTTTCAGTATACTACTTTTCTTACCCCCTTTTTTAATTCTTCTGATCCATTCCAACTTTGTGGAATTACTGACTACATAACATTCTTTCCCATAGGTACCTTGGGGTAATCTGCAGTAACACAAATTCCTCATTCTTCTTCAAGCTTATGCTATCTCTGCTGTACCACAATTAACATCTCCCAGGTCTGGTGAGGCTCTCCAGCTGCTGTGCTGGACGGGGAAGTCTCAAAGAAGGTATAGTGTGGACCAGAAATAGAGCTTCCTGCTCCGGCTTTAAAACTGGTAGTGTTCTAGCTTGAAATCCAGTACTTGCAATTATAACCCTCAAATTACATTAAAAAATAACAAAAAGGCCTAGGCAGTAGAAGTGCATAAATCAAACCCCAGCTTGATGAAGACTTTTTCTTCTCAGTTTCTTAGCTGCGAGAGAACTGAGACCTCAAGCTCCGCAGCCTCGCTCTTATATTGTCGTCATCTAGCCTGATGTGAAAAGAGTAATGCCTGGGTCATTTGTCCTAGCATTACTGCTAGGCTAAACATAGGTTTGGTGGGGTTTTCTTAAGCAATTAGCGTTTGTGTATATATTTACTTTAAATGTACATACAGACAAATATCCTGTCAAAATAGACAAGTTCATGTCCCAGGAAAAACAAAAGCAACCTTGGAATACTTTACAAAAATAAATCTCATGTTTACAGGACATGCAAGTAGATGACTGAAAGATGTATATTCTTTCTAGGCTAGAGCCTGGAAGAGATTTAAATGATTGTTTTGGTTTACAGTTTCCTGCTTCTTTCTCTCCTGTTAATACTTGAATGCAAAAAGGCAAAGAAAAAAACATTTTTCTATACCCCAGTCCCTGATTCAACAACCGTCACTGTATCACAAATACTGATGATGGAGTCATCTGGGCAGAAGGAAACACTTCTTTCTCTCTTCTTTTCCTCCTTCTCTTTCATTTGTTTGTTATCACGCCTCTTTTGTCTGTCAACATATTAATTACAAACAAAAAATAAGAACTGCACTGAAATAATAATAATACCGATCATTGTTTTCTAAGAAATATTACTATTAAGAAATAGATAGTGAAATAAAGGTGGAAAAGACCTTTGCATACAGATCAGTTCAAAGCACTACTTTTGCCTGCCAGAAATCTACATAAAATTGTTGCAGGAACTCATAAAAATACTAAACAATCACACAAAAATCTCTTAATTGTCTAATAAGCTATTTCTATGAAATACTATGAACTGTGTAACACCCTATATCTGTATTTTGTGTATGATAAAATAATCATTGCTACAGAAAATGCCTGTAAGGAATCTGTAAGAAAAACTTCAGCAAGAAGCAAACTTCTGCTACCACTGAAACTTTCTAATTAACTATTTTACTAAAAAATTTGCAGATTTTCTTTAATATCTGCTAAGTAAGATAAGACAACAATTGTAGCTTCAAGCATTTCAGCTGGTAATATCAAAATGGGTATTCTAAACTCCAGCTGCAGTTACTTATATATCAATTGTTTTTCAGCTTAAGAGTGAAAAACTCATCTTAGAGTCTGTGTTGCGAATTGCCAGAGTTAAAAGCATCATAACCAGAAGGAAGTGTTGTGTTCTAGATGCAACGATGCCATTAACTCTTCTATGGAAAATACAGATTTGTAAAACGTCAGGAATCTACTGACATTATAGAAGAACTTAATAAAAATATGCATGCAGCTTAAACAAATTGTTTTAACTGCTTATGCAATCAAATAACAAAGAATAAATCAGATCTCCAAAGTCATGAATAACTTACATAGTAAATCAAAATAAAATAAAATATCCTTCCAGCAGAAATTTTGCTAATCACTGCCTGGATTCAGAAACACAGCCTAGATCTTGAATTATACTGAAAGAGCGACCTTGAATTATACTGAAAGAGCATAACCCTTTCCTTCTTGAAGATTACTACTAACAGTAACAACATGCAGTGCAGACAGTAGCCTATTACGATTCATTGTGTAAGCAGCAAAGCATTTCATAAACAGTATATAGCAAACATCCAGGTGACAGGACTTCAAACCACAGACACCAGTATGAAAAATATTTCCCCTTGAACCTTCTTCCAATCAGCCTGCTAACAGCAACAACCTCTTCATGCCCTAATGCTATACTTATCCTGCTGTGCCTTTACTAATATTTGCTCCAACAGAATTACATTCAATCCCACTTTATTTGAAGCTGTTGCAAAACTGCCAGTGATTTCAAAAGCTAGAAAGTACAGGTTACCAGTAAGTCTTTCAAAATGAAGACCCATTTTAAAAGTTTGGCTTGCCTTTTTCTATTACTCTGCACATCTCTTAGTTCAAATGGTTTGACATCAGCTTTTAGTAACTGGATAGGTTCAGTGTTGTCTTGTCCAAAGGTAGTACTGGGCACAGTATGATGCTGGTGGCGTTGTTCAAATGCAATGAGATCTTCAAGTGGAATGAGTTTTGGTGCCTGGAAGTGTTCAGAGAGAGAAAGAAGCAAAAATGAAACAATGATAAAGGAAACAGACAGGGGAACCCTAGTCAGACTGGATGAACAGAGCAGATCCAGCTTGGATCTCAGTTATACAAACACAGCTCCTGTAGCGATTTGTGGAGAAAGTGAAAATGTATTAGCAGCATCAGACCAGAATCTCAGCTAATGTGTACATGTGTGAACTACTTTTTGAAAGTAAACTAAATGATAATAAATTCTCTCCACAAAACATATTTCACTAATATTTGCATTTCTAATGTATGTAGTTGAGGATGAAAGTAGAAACCATGCAATGTAGACAAGGACTGAAGAAGCAGTTTTCAAGGAAAAATGTTTCCATTCTTTTCAACTGGAATGGGCAAGCATATGAGAGTTTACCAGAACAACATTTTTCAAAATGTCAGGTTCTCAGCAACCAGAAGATAAGGTTTTCTTACCACGCCTAAAAGCATTCCATTTCTGCCCTTACAAAAAACCAATTTCTTCCATTTAAATTTCTGTAGAAACAGAACTGGTTTTTACCACATAAATATTATCCAACATTTTAGACAGTAAATTCCTTACATTCATTATTAATGGGCTGAATGTTGAAGAACTATGGAATATGGAATCAATCTAAAGCTGTAAAAAAACACTTCCAAGCTTGCAGCTTGCCTCATATTGACATGCCAGTAAGGAGGTCCCTTAGTTCCAGACCCCTTCTGGTAGCTGTGCTGAACACTTCCAAATTCCATACTCTGGAAACATAAACCTATTTTGATGAATAAAAAACCATGAAACTGAAAAAACCCTACAGTTTAGAAAAATGTATTATTAAAATGCAGTACCTTAATTTTTGGAGGTAAACTAGCATGGAGTAGTGATATTCCAGTCTGCTGTAGCATTTCTCTGCAGTCACTCTCCTTTGTTACAGGTTTAACCGGTATTACAGTAGTAGTGATAGGCTGTCTTACAACTGACGGAAGTCTAGGTACTGGGTCAAGTGGCAAGTGCAACAGTGGAATACCAGCCAGGTTCTGAGTGGTCAGTGCTTTGTCCACATTCACATGTGCAGAGAACTGCTGCTGAGGTGAAACTTCTTGCTGTTGTGAAACTTCTTGCTGTCCTTCATACTGATCTAGATTCAGGTGTTTGGGAGGTCCTTTATGCACAGTTTCTGCCCATCTTTTCTCTTTCTCATGCGTTTGCCTTGGGATGTCAGGGTCATACCCACTCATGTTCAAATCTGCTGTTGACTTACTCTTTCTTGGTATGTATGACTGATGGTTCCATAAGGAATCTGATGAACTCCAAGCTACTCGTGGTACTGGGGGTGGTCTAGCAAAAGCTGATGACATTTCTATTGGATGTAAAAATGTCGGTTTGAAATGATAACCTGATTCGAGCTTAAGCAAAGGAAATCCATTTGAGTAATTCAGGTTTTTTTCAATAGGGATAAGCTTGGGTGTTTTCTGGACGTCTGAGAAAGGAGCTAGGAGATGAATTGGTTTAGCAGGTGCTGAAGAATGCAGATCTTGAGAGGGTGGCATAAATCCTGTTTCTCTGCTGTGGCTTTCTAATAGACTTAAAGAAAAATTCACATCCAGGTGATCCTAAATCAGAAAAGCAAAAAAGCCACCATTTACAAGTACCTTGAAATAGCAAACATGCACTAAATATGCGGAAAAATGGTAAAAATAATTTTTGTCTACAGCAATCACTACAAAAACATTTCCTAATTTAACAGGACAGATAACAGATCAGATATACAGAAGAGCCTGACACTTTGATATACCTACTTTTATATGGTCATTGTTGCTTTCACCTTTTAAACTATTCCTTGGTTGAAAATCAAAGTTCTTTTGACCAGGTTTTCCTTTATCTTCTTGAGTGGGCAGTTGTGTTTTCAGAGAGCCTTCATCAGTGTGTGCAGGCTGGCTTCCTTCCAGGTGAATGGATGGATACTGTGGCATATTTGGCACATTGGCAAAGGATGACTGCACTATTTGCATTAAGCTCATGAAGTTGATTTGCTGTAGCTGGATATACACACACAAAGTTAACACTGTAAACAACTTTAACAGGAATCTTAGCAAAAATTCTATGCACAGGCTATGTTATAACTGTTCATTAACCTGTTAATAGAGGTGACAAAATAAACAACATCCCCAAGTTTCAATAATGATTCAACTGTATGATTGTTTATTGTACTGGACTTTCTTTTAAGATACATTAAATGCCTGCCACAGACAGGTTATGCTAAAGCAAGACAAATTGCTTCCTATTTTTTTTTGCAGTTTGAGTAAATGTAAGGTCACATAGAATTGTCTCCATGTACTAACAAAATCTCAGTATAGCTGCATAGTTACTACAGCTTCAGAATTTTTCCTGTATTATTAGAGCACACTGCATTACATGAACTAAAACATACTCAAATTTTTATTATTATGTTACTCATTTTCTTGAGTCAAAAGTAAGAGTCAAGTCTAAAATATATGTTCACAGTAGTTTATGTGGAACTGGAAATCTCTTTGAAAAACAACCACACAGAGAATACCTTTAAAACAGCAATTATCCCCACTGTTTTAAATAACACAGTTTATACTGTGAACGCTGTTTTCAATAATGAGATGCTCTCACCTGAACTAACTTAAACATTTCATCTTGGAGCATCTGCCTGACAGTTTCTGATGTGTTTAGTTTCTCTTCTGCAGGGACTTCTTTCTTGACTTCTTGCTTCTTTGCACAAATGGAAGCACTGGAGGCAGCACTTGACATAGTTGACACAACAGTCTGAGAAGGCTGACCATCATTTAGAGAAATCTCTGCATTACTTGAGAAGGAAAAGAACAAAACTGTTAAAAGTATTCATAGTCAGAACACCTATACTGATTGTCTTAAATCAATCCAGAAAATTTTAAAGATATCTTCATATTTCTAAAGCATAATTAATTTGTAGGAACAATTTAGTAATTAACACTGCACAATCTTCTTTGGAGAGCATGTATGACATATTTTTCCTAATGCTTCCTAATACACTGAATGAAAAACAGTAGTAAAAACATAAGAACTTTCTGATTTTTTAGTCACAAGGGTATCTGGAATGTTATCTTCACTAGAGATACTGTCAGAAAACAATGATTTGACAGAAAGAGGGCCTAGTTAGTCATAAAACCAAACAGCTGGTGGAAAATAGAGAAGAACATTATTGACTGAAATAAGAGATGGCAGATTCATGTTCATTTAAATAATTAAATAGGCCTTTATATATTTGGATTTAAAAATCAACAACAAAATTTCAGATCTGAAAACAATTACAATTAAAATAACATGTGCCAGATAATACAATATACTGAATTTTCTCACAGAGATAATTAGATCTTACAGTAGGTAAAGACAATTAAGTAGTTTAAGTCCTTACATGAAGAACAGAGGGCTAGAATTTACATTAAGTTATAAAGAAACTGAAGGGCTTTACCTAAATCAACAGAAATTGACCCAAAAGACATTTCTCTATTTAAGAAAAATGCTGACATAGCTATGGGTACAGGCAACCTTTGGAGGATTTTTGACAACTGAACAGGATGGCCTCCAAGCATGTAAAGAAACAGAAGTATAAAGCAATGGCTAGTGAGTAATTTGGATATGTAATATGTCTGAAGGGGCACAGGGAATCTTTTGGAAGAGAATTAGAATGTGAAAGCATGGCACAAACCCCTAGAAGTTAGATTTTTTTAAAATTTTTTTTAAAAAAGCTGGCATGAAAAACTCAAGATGAAATGAGACAAGACATACACAAAAATGGAATCCAAAGGGCTTCATACTTCAGACCTTCCTCTAAACTGAAAAAAACTCAGAGGACTGTTCTAGAAGTGAAAGCCAGAAATCAACTTCTGACCCTTTTTCCCAATTCCAAACTTCTTGCTGTTTATAGAAATATTATGCATGTGTTTATGGGAATCTAGCAATGGCTGTAGAAGTATACATTTTAACAAATTTATAAAAATACAAATGTATGTTATTGTTAGGTGTATTATGTAACAATGTATCTTCTATAGTAGTACCATATAATTACAAATGATTCTGTCTGGAACCAGAAAACAAAAGTATCACTTCTCTTGAAGTCTGGTAGCTAGAAATTAACGTTTGATTCATGTGATATTCTGGACAACATGCAAGAGTACATGATCCTCAAAGATTACAGTACAAAAAGGTGTCAGGGAAGGCTACTTAGTACTACAGTTTGCAGGTACAATATACTATACCTGCAAATATTTTGTAATCAAATCTACACATCATATTATTTCAGACTGAAAATTCAATAGGGTCAGTCCTTTTTTTAATATTTAAAACATTATAGGTTTATCTTACCTGGGAACTTCTGCATCTTGTTCTGAAGAGAGCGAGTGAGAAATAGTGCTAGTAACAACTTCAGTCATGCTATAAAGAAAGAAAAAACTAGTATTGTAAATACTACAATAATTTGTTACACTGTTTATTTTCATTTTATATCATTTATATGTGTGTGTATGTGTTTATATATAAATATAAAACCTCTTGAAAAAGTATTTAAACTAGTATGACATAAAATACCTGAAAGACACCTGATCAGAGCTATACTGATCTGCATTGCTTCAATTACTGCATTACATTGCAGTTTGAGCTGGTAAATACCCACATACATGCTTTGTCTCCCTAGCAATGAGAAACTGACACAAACAAAAGCACTGAGAAGGTTCGGCTAGTCAACATGAACAGCAGGCAAAAAAGAGGTTGATCTGAGTTGGCAAAGGAAAGGAAAACTCAGTTTAAGCAATACTGTTAATATCATTACAATCTGCATTCCTAAAAAAGAAAAACCAGTATCATAAGAAATCCTGGAGGGGGCATCTTAAGTGCAGTTGTTTTAGTTTCTTTCAAAACAAAAATATATCAGTTTAAAATAGGAGAGGATTCTAAGTCTTTCCAAAATGGGGCCATTTAAAAGTTCTCCACAAACATTATGTATACACAGGAATATTTATGTATATGCCAACACAATTAATAAGACTTTGTAAAAAAGATTTCATTATTACAAACAAATTTGGTGGAGTCAAGAAGATAGATAATTGAAATAATAAAAATAGGCTGTTACTTTTCTATCATTAAAACAAATGAAAAAATCTCAAAACACCAAGACTCCTTGTGGTAAATTTAGCAAACCTGTATTTACAGAATATAGATATTCTTCCCCTGAAAAACTTTGGAGAAATCAAACTAAGCAGTAGTCTTTTCAAACAGATGATTTGACAATCAGGTTCATGGACTGTTCCTATAATTTTACATACATTATATTATAAATGTAGATATATTTTAAAACATAAATTTTTAAAAATATCGTAATGAAGTGTGTGAAATACCTTCCTCCTCTTTCAGGAGCTAATAAGCTTATCACCCGTATTTATCTCACCTTATGCTTCCTAGACACCTACCTCTCTTTCTTCTATGTTGTGGAACAAATTAACTGTTAGTTTCCTAGAATCACTGCTCTCCACCTGTATTTAGCCTGAAGATGCTGCTTCTATTTCAAGTCTGGAGAAGCAATCGTGTATCTGAAAACTTTTCCAGTTATTCTCCATCCTTTACCCAGATACAAAATATACCTTCCCATAAACCACACCTCTTTTATTTGACCATTACTAAAATAATCACTCATCCACCCAGCACTTCGTATATGTGAAATGCCTGTATATGTGGGACAGGAGATGACTGAAATTTTGTTTCAAACTGTGAGTTTGTTGCTATAAACAACAGCAAGAACCCATTGAGACTCCATGGGATACCATAATTAACAAAACTGCTTCAGATCTTTAAATAAAGTCAAAAGGAGAATTAAAACAACAAAAAAAGTCTCTCACGCATTCTGTTCATCCTTTCCCTCCTTTGTTTTTTCCACCTTTTGGTCTTCCTGGGGACTATCTACATCTGAAATGGAGACGTGCTGGAATATAGAAAGATGCATTTGAACTTGTAAATTTTTATATCGCCCTTCTGCTTCAATGAAGCATTATTTTATTAGCCTAAGGCAAACATGCTGTTCATTAATCAGCCACTTGAAAAAATCTGTCTGAAAAGTAATCAAAACGACATACTTATCAGAGGACAGCTAAAGATTGGAAATAAGGAGATATCAGATTCATCTGAGCATCTTTCTTTTAAGTTATTTAAATTCATATCTATACAGCACCCTGGAAATACACTCTGCTAATCTTGCACCTCCTAGGTAAGGACGAAAACGTGGAAACAACCCTATTACACACAAACTATTTACAAACTAAAAAATTGAAACAAATGCAGGATTTTAGACATGCCACAGATTCACTACAGTAAAATGCACTACACAACGGAAGACCACAATATGTTTATTGTTTCTAACTCCTCTAACACCACTGAAACTACAGTACTACAGGCAAGTAAACTGATGCAACTCATATTTCAGCATAATAGCCCTTAGCCAATTTCAAAGAGAGGAGACTTATACCCGAAGATGATGCATGAAAAAACCAAGCCTTGCTTACACAGATCCAGCTTGAGTTTTCAGACAGGAGCAAAATGAACATCTTCATACATTTAATTTAAAAACAAGCAAGCATTCAAATAAGTGGTGGAATCTTTAATTAACCCCCGTGACAACTTCAGAGACAGCACACAGGGTTGTTTTTTTTTAAAAAAAAGGTTGTTAATACAGCTTCCTAGTAATACAAAATAACAAACCCACAAGAATCTGGTCTATTAACCAGAAGACCATATTTTGTTTGTTTTGTTTTTTCTTTATTTTACATGTTTTGGTACATATGTGTGCATACACAAACTTTATATACTTACATATATAAAAATATATAAGCTTTACATATATTTTATGTAGTGTTATAGATTATATAGATTTAATTGAGAGATATATAATTATATATATCAGAGAGAGAGAGGCATAGAAATATTTAGTTTTACAAACAATGAATCAGTTTTCAAAAGTGCTCACCACAGATCTCACTTTACTATTGTGTCCTGGTTTCGGCTGGGATAGAGTTACTTTTCCTCCTAGTAGCTGGCATAGTACTGTGGTTTGGGTTCAGGGTGTGAATAATGTTGGTAACACCCTGATGTTTTAGTTGTTGCTGAGCAGCTTACACTAAGTCAAGGACTTTTCAGCTTCTCATGCCTTCCCAGCGAGAAGCTGGGAGGGGGGGCACAGCCAAGACAGCTGACCCCAACTGGCCAAAGGGGTATCCCATACCATATGACATCATGCTTAATATATAAACTGGGGGGAGTTGGCCGAGGGCAGCAACTGCTGCTTGGGAACTGGCTGGGCATCACTCAGCAGGTGGTGAGCAATTGCATTGTGCATCACTTATTTTGTGTATTATTATTATTATTACTATTATCATCATCATCATTGTTAAATAATATGTTAATATATTTATACTTATAAATTTGTTATATATAACTTTATTCATTATATACATAATTATATAAATATATGGGTTAAACCACAACATGCTGTTTAATTACTGATTACTTATTATTGATTTAAGCAGAGAGAACAAAATCACCCATCCTAAAAACTTTAAGGCCTCTATTTCTGAAATACATTGAGGAATTCAGGATATTTTGAAGAGTATTCATAATAATTTGATGCTTCTATGCAAGACAGTAACTTGCCTTTACTCTTTGATGTTCTACAGGTTTGATCTTGACAGAGCTATTGGAGCTCTTTGGAGTTTCATATGGCTCTTCAAAGAACTCTACAAAACAAACACAATTACTCTAAATCAGAAAACTATGTGACATACAGCACTGTTATGTGATTTCTGTCAAGCAGTCACATTAATGCAATTTTTCCCTAGCAAGGAGAAAGTGGTTAAGAGATCTTTCAGCAAATTCAAAATCTCTGTTGATGCATGCACCAGAAGCAGGGGAGGGGAACCAATTTATTTTTCATGTTATTTTCATGGTATGAATATGATAAACTTAACCTATGCATACTCAGCTCCTACAATTTTAAAATCATATTTTACACACTTGCCTGACTATTTTTGGAATGAAAGTAAATGTTAGAATTAAGTATTAATATACATTGTCCTATCTCTATGGCAAAAAGAAATTATGTAAGTAAAAAAACTGATCAGAAAGTCTTGAGAAAACAATTGTATAGAATTTAGTTATAATATAAAATGAGTACAATAATATTTTCAATAGAACAATGAAAACTTACTTCAATTTTTTAATTAAATAAACAGAGGGGTATATAATCCTATTCAGGCAAAACTGCTGTTTTCTATATCAGACCACAGTAAAAGGATATACCATAAAAACAAACCTCCACTTTCCGATGTTACATCTAACTCCTCCTGAACAAATGGTCCCACTTCATTAATATCTTCAGTCATCTGAGATACGGAATAATCCCCATGATTAATTTCCTTCTTATCAAAATATTTTGACATTGTAGACATTCTGGTCGTTGGGATTACAAAAATAACAATAGAAATAATGTAAGTATCTGACTTAGTTTAAGTATGTTGTTCCTCTCAGATTGCAGGCTAGTGCATAACTGTAAAATAAACACTGCTGTGATATAATCAGTGTTCATGTAAATTTTCTCTCTGAATTTTACTTAAACCAAGATTAATATTTTTTTTTTGTATAGCTGTGATTTTTTAGTGGTTAGTGGTACAATCTTTCAGATAGGCTGTTTCCAGAAGAATGTAACCAACACATATGATCTAGCAAAAGTGGAAGACACAAACTGCACCATAATTTCAAAATCACCTGGCTAAGATTATATTTATCTCCCTCACAGAAACTTCCTTTATGAAAAAAATTTCTTGTCACAGAAGGCACACAATAATGTCTCAGAACAGTAATACCAAATGTCTGTTTTTTCTTTAGTGCAGCAGAAGATGAAGTGTCACAAAGCACTTCAGGTTGAGAGACCTCCATCTCCAGAACTGTGTAAGATATTAAGAAAATATTTACCGCCTTTTCCATCTATTTTTTGGACATGCACACATATGAGCATTACAGATCCAGGGAAAAATAAACTAATGCTGTGAACTCTCATCTCAACATAAGGAAAATTACAGTAATGAGAGTGGAAGTTATCTGAACTCTTTGAGAAAACGATGGTATCAACTATATCAGAAATCTGGATTCCATTTCCACATCACTAAGTTTATAAACAACCATTTACAATTCACTTCATACGCAACAGCTACATTGTTTTCTGCCTAGAAGTATGTCTGCTGATGGAGAATATTTAATCTGCTTCATGCAGCTGTAAACAATATGCATGAGTTTGACTTTGCACTCAGAATTAAACACTTATATAACATGTAGTAACAGTAGAACTCTTCATACTAACATGCTGCTCAGCCGAGGAATTATGACCAACTACAGTTCTTAGGTTAAAAAAAAAAAATACCCCAAACTGATTTCACAAAGATCATCATAGCCTTGTACATTCTGGACATCGTGTAGAGGACTGGCCACCACGGAAGAGCCTTCATCCATACCACCTTCTTTCTCTGTCCTAGACTGGGCTTCCGATAGAGATGTAAATTCTTTCAGACATGGATTATCCAGACTCTAATAATAATAATAACAATAATGAAAATTCACTAGTTATAAAAAGATACCTGATACTTTAAAAAACCCCAACAATTTCATATAGTATGTTTATGACTCAATATCACATAGTGTGTTTACGCTTAACTTCATATCCTTTTCTCTATTATAGATCTGAGAAATACTAGACTTACAGTTGGCTGTGGAACCTGAGTTTTTCCCCTGTTTACATTAAGTGAAGCAATGGTCCTCTGAATTTCCCAAAGGAAGCATAGGAGAGGTTTGTCAGCACCAGTTGAGCCTCAGTTGTGAAAAATGCTTTGTGACAATTAAATATACTCTATACAAAGATACACAGCAAGGTTTGGCCTTCATCACCCATAATACAAACTGGTATTAAACTACTCTAAATTATTATTACTGAAGGCAGTATGAGAGGCAAAAAGCCATACATAAACATGCAGTTAGACGCATGCACAAAATTTTGGCAGTAAGTTGTAAGTAAAATAAGGGTGGCACTTGTCAGAAAACAGGAAATACAAACCAAAACCAAGAGAAAACCTCTTTTCATCTGGGAGAAAAGCCTTCTCAAAAAAACCCCACAACCCTCTCCCCTCAAAGGTTTTCATGGAGACTTAATTAAAGAAGGTAAGTGATCCATATCAGGTTCTTCTGGCAAATCTCTCCTTTTACAATAACAAACATTCTCTAACTCTGTGTAACTGTCCTAGATAGAAATCCAAAATTCACTTTCACCAGTCTTTAATTAGTTTAAATACTTCTGTCAGACTGTAGCTGCACTATCCTCAAAGACAAATGAATCTATATTCAAGTCTCCCCAGATAAACTATTTCTTTATTCTTTGTCTTGCTTTTCCATACTCTATCTCCAATACTAGGTTTCTTCAAAGCTGATGTCTAAAACTAGACACAATGGCCTAACTTGTAGGAATTTGCTCAAATAATGTGGTATCTTGATAAATAAGTTGGATTTGAAACAGGACTTCCAAAGAGAACTTTAATCTCCAACCAAAGCCTTCCTACAGACAGAATTTCAGCATTCCTGGAACGGTTCTCTTTCCTTGCAACCCTTAAAAGACAGGCTATTAATCAATATTCCAGGTTTTACTGAGAACAGAACTATGAGGTAAAAGATGTGTGTGATTTTCTTTACTGGCAAACTAAATCACACACGTCATTGACACTTATCCTTTTTCTTACCTTAAATTTTACGCTCTTTGCTTGAGATCCATCTCTGTATAACTGTTCTAACAGCCATAAAGAAGTAAGGACAGCAGCTGCTGATGTTTTCACATGTATCATTGGGAGTATTGCTTCTAAGGAACCTTGTTTATTGGAACCACAGAGCAGTCTTTTATCAGACCATCTGATCATCCACTCAAGCAATTTTGCAATATTACTCAATTTACCTATCAATTCTATAGCTAGTTTTTCTCCTGGTACAGTATCAACCGCATCAACAGTTTTGTACATGTATTTAGAAGTTGCCTGGGTTTGCAGGCTAGAGAAAGCATTGTTAGGAAAGGTCTGGCTTGCTGGTGCAAAAGTGACTCCTTGGTTGTCACTCTGAGCTCTGTAAATTGACTTGTCTTTTAAACCAAATAATCCTTCATTAAGTCCTTTCATTAGGTTACGCACAGGGGGTTCTGTTGTCTGTGCAATGGACTGTACATGGGTTGGATTTTCCAAAATATTTTGGTTTTCATTATAGACGGACACTGTTTCAGGATCGCAAGATGCCAGGGTGACCGTATAGCACGACCCTGCTCTAAACACACTCTGGCTTCTAGTTTTGCCTTGTCGGCGTTTCAGTGTTGTGTGAACATCAAAAAAGAGAGAGTTTAACTCGTGCTCTCGAAGAAGTCCAGAAAAGCTGGTAAGAAATGGAATTCCAAGGTCACTGTACTTTAACAGGTCTCTTTCAAGAACATAACTCAAAAAGAGCTCTAAAAAAATAACATATTCATCATCATCACGTTCAAATTCCCATGCACCAACTATAGGCAAATTATGCTGATTATGCATGTCTTTTACATATACTTTGTCTTTATGTTTTGTTTTCCAGTTAGGAGCTTTTAGCCTGCATGTGGCATTTTTGCCACCTATTTCTCCTTGCTGCTGATTTTCATTATCCCTGTAAGACAACAAACATACATAAGTACTGGTAAATCCATTTTAAGAAGAATTAAGAATGTAAAATCCATTATAAGAAGAATTGCAAGGAAAAATAAGTAAATGCAAGATTAGTTCCTTTTCTTCCTCTATTGTTAAAAACAGGAAACTAACAAAACCAAATTTACATTAATACAATGTTAAGGTGGCAAATTAATCAAATGAAAAAACCACAGTTTTTACAAAGACAGCAACTCAGCAGTATCGTATATGAACTTGGTCACAGCTAATTAAATAATTTATGGTTCAAGAACAAATTCGTCACATAGTAACTGATATAACATTAGCAGTTCTAAGATTTGATAAATTTTTAATTCTTCATTTGATAAATTACCTAAAGTGACAATTATCCTGTTTGGTGAAAAGATTACTTGAACAGTAAGAAACAACTTTTTCTTTTTTTTTTCTTTGTTTTTAAATAGAAAGCTTTCTGCAGCAATTTTTTCCATACCTTTGGAGTGAAGGTGTTTGAGCACTCGTTCCTTCAGAAAGCAAAGCATCAGAAAGTGTATCTGCTGTGTCAGCATCACTATATACCTGAGGATTCCCAAGATCAGTAAGTGTGCTTCTACTTAAACTAGTGCCTAATGAGAATCTGTCATAACAGTGTTCCTCATCATCTGCTGTTCCCTCTTCTGCTGGCTCCCAAATATTAATTTCTATAGGGCCTATGTTCCTTATTACACGTCTCAAGGCCTTCATTCTCATTTTTTCAGTAGCTTGTATAATCACTGACATCATTTCTTCACTTTCAGGACCTGCCCAAAGAAAGAAAACGAAGAGGTTTTAAATGCAAACTTCTCAGTTTCCACTTTCTCTCTTGAGGCATGAATGAACTTTGAATCATCATAAATTATAGCCATTTAGAAATATAGACAGAAACTGATAAAGTGAAGAAACACCATCAACTTAGAAGTCATCATATTCTGTTATTGGAATAGACATATCAGAAAGAAAATAAAGAATTTGCCACAGAACTCTCTCAAAGTTGTCTAACTGAAAACTATACTAATTGTTTTACATGCAGTATGAAAGAAGATATTGTCACAAATTAATTCATAAGTATGGTAAAAAAGAAAAATCATTTATTATTTCCTGAAGAAGGATGCACACTACCTTTAACAATACTCTGTTTGAGTCGCTGCTGAAGACCATGATATTTATCTCTTAGTGGAACTCTTATATCTTCAGGATTAGGAAATGCTTTTACAAAAATCTCTGCCACCTGCACAAAATAAAGTATATTTTCATGTAGCTAACACACAGGTAAGGTATAATTTCCAATAGAACTTACACCACCAGAAAGTCTGACCAGCAGCATTTACAAGGAGAAGAATTATTTGTGATACACTCTATTGCTCTTGTTCTAGCTTTAATGTCTTTTACCTTTCTCACTGGTGGCAATTCTCCAAGCAGACTTAAAATTACATCTTGAACTAATTCTTCAACATTCATGAACCTGGAGAAAGGAAGCATTCGACAAGCCCACTCCACTGCATTCAGACAATGGTCAACTATGGAGGCATCATATTCATTCTTCTTCAGATCCTAAAAAAAGACACCTTGATATAGAAACATTAATTGATATGAACAATGTATTCCAGCTGAATTATTCATTCATTACAAATTGTAATGATTCTTCCCTAGCTAACAGAAAATAAAACCAGCTAACTTAACAGCCAAGCAGAGAAGTATACGATACTAGGAGACAGATGAAGGTTGTAGTAGACCATAACTTATATCAAAAAAAGAAAGGAAAAAAAAAGATTTTTTTTAAACCAGTTTAGGAAATAATTCCATTAACACTCTGCTTATGAGTCTGCAGTCATTTAGAGTAAAACTTAAGGATTGCATTAAACTAGCTGTAACTGATTAAATATACTGAATTACCAGATTAAGTAAATAATTTTCTGTGACTTAAGGTGATCACAAATTCTTTCTTGGGAGCAAGATATTTAAGGCAGCCAAGAGGCTTTTAAGATGAATCAGTTTATTCATAAACAGTCAGTGGTTTCTACCTCATTTGTCACCGTCGCACAAAGCACAGAAAAATCAGAGTATTTTACTATTTGAAACAGAATCATCCTGTTGATTTGAAGCTTGATTTTTCTGGTGAAGAGAAATTTGGATTTGTTTTAAAAAGCACGCAACCTTTGATACAGACAGCGGAGTTGCTAGACTAGGTAGGACAAAAATCAACATCTGTGCTGTTACAGAATGTATAACACATATCATAATGTCAGGAGTCTCTTTCTTTGTCTTCCTTGACCTCTGACATCAGCTGATGAGGGTGTGAGTAAAACACGATTAAATTCCAATACTTTTCATTATTCTTTTTGAAAACCAACGTACATTTAACACACCAAAACTCACTTCTTGTTCTGCTATATACATTCGTCAGGAAACACCCAAAATAACTTAATCTAATGGAAAAAAAAAAAGTAGTAAATACTTTACCTAGACAAAAAGTGTAGAAACTATGGAAGAGATACTGCCAGAAGAGCAATCATCTGAGTTAAATACCAAGCAAAAGCCCAACAGAAATACTATTAGAAAGACGTAGTTCACATGGACAGTACTATTTTGTAGCTTCTAATACTTACTGCCCGTTATAGCACTACGCTGATTTTGTCCTACTAAGCAAGTAAGAGTTCTCACAAAAATATATAGCAGATCTTTACAATTATTCTTATAGCTTTACGCAATTAAATGTATCTTCACTATATTAGCAATATAATTACCTTCTGATTATTAGTATTTTCCCTTGCAGTTTGGTATTGCCTACAGTTGTCAGATAATCTTTCACGAACATGAAGCATCCAACACAATGCACATAGCTCTCTGAACCAACCTATGACACAAACACGCAATATGGTGAGATTCTATTTAAATAAATGAAAAAAAAACAGCTTGAGATTTTTAGCTAGAAAAAAGGAATTAACATCTTAACAGTAATTAAAGAAAAAAAATTACTCATTCTTGGGTTTTTAATAGTGCTCTGCAGCTACAGCTCTTTAGTCCCACTTAGTGCTCATGTTCTTTCACATCTGTCAGATCTGTAACACACACAACAATCCAGAACAGCAACTTTCAGATTTAAGAGTTTTGATAACTAACATAAAAGCTGGAAAGAGAACATGTTGCTGCACACATTGAAGTATACTACTTCAAGCTAATACGAGTTTCTTTGCACCTGTGGATTCTCACTCATGTTCTTTTGCCCTAAATTATTCTACTTTATTGCATACAGACCTAAGATTTTACAGGTAATATCATCAAACTGATGGTCTCCAGAAGATGTAGATCTATAGAAAACAGTGCAGAAATTGGAGTAATGAAGCAAAGTCTCTGGGAATGGTCTCAGTGAAGGAAGAGAACCTTTCATTCGAATCTATAGATAGTAAAAATAAATAAATAAATAATTATTTAAATATTATTTGCCAATTTATACACATATCAACAACTTTCGTTTGCATGTCAAAATGGAAATTAAAATCAGTGAACATTTTGTATGTATCACTACCAAATGTACAGCCTCTCAGTTACTATCAGAATACTGCCAAGATAAGTAAAATTCCCTTAAGCTTGCTTTCCATTTTCTTCAAATCAGTATGAGATGAAAATTCATTTAAAGGAATATGTTTAGTGTAAGCTATTGCATGAAAAATGCTTTTGTCTGCACAGTACTTATAATACTCATGATTACCATGAAATAAAAGAACACCAAAGTATAAGGAAAACTAAGATCACATTTAAGAAACCAGTTCAATCCAGCACAGTCCAGGCTGCTGTCAAACAAGGCAGACCAGTTTTCCCTCCTGTTTCAGTTGCTACTTCTGACCACCTCCCTGTGCCAGCATTAAGTGTGACCATGCAACGAGCAAAAAGAAGGAAATATTTGTCAGTCAGATCAGTTCCAGATCTGGATCACCACATGAATCCTGGTGCAGGGAGGTTGAGGGAAGGAAGACAGCCACAAACACACCCTTCTGTAGCAAGTCAACCTTCTCTAAGTGGCTGTGTAACGATGATCTAAGAAAAGCCTGAGGTTACACGATTTTTTTTTTATCAATATATTCTGAGCTTAATTCTGTGCAAACAAAATGCACATGAGTAGAATGAGATCTTATAAGCTCTGTGCACTAAGACGACCACTTTACCTGAAGTAAGCATCACGTTCTCTGTTACATGTTCAATCCTAAGTAATCTGGAACATGCTTCCAGTTAGAAGCTGTAACTCCCAGTTAAAATCAGCTTGTTTCTTTCAAATGGATAAAGAAATGAGTTTGTATGTTAGCAAGTAGGTACAGAAAGACATGTAGGAAACACTTCTAACACGTCTTTAAGGTCTGGTTTCCTAAAAGAACTGAACATCGAGTGTAAAACTAGAAGACAACACATAAAAAAAAATACATCATCAGAGGGCAGATGAGACTGACTGCTTCTGCAATGAAATTGCAAGCTTGTCAGTAGTGTTTGCTACTGACAACCAAGTTACAAAAAACAAGTTAAATACTTACTTTTTGCATAACTTTTCTTGCCTGCTTCAGTTGTGTAATATACCACTGTGCTGCAGGGCAGGAACAACAAGCAGCCCGGAAGAGCAAGATAATTCGCTGAAGGACTCCTGACACTTTCTGACGACTCTCTCTCTCAATTTTTAGAAGAATGTCATTGCAGTCTTCCTGAAAACAAATTCAAAGACAAAAACAAGCCTCAAAATTAGAAAGGGCATATACAATAACAAATCTGACCTAAACATTGTTTCTGCTCCTAAGAATATTTCCTTTCTTCTTTAGAATATAAGTCCTTTATGGAAAAAGCACACAAGCATACATACTTTCTTATCACTATAGTGCTACTTAAGTAAATAAATATGACATAGAAAAACCACACAAAAAAATGAGCTGAAAGGAACCAGAATAAAGATAATGATTATTTCATAAATACATTCAAACAAAAGACCTAAGAAATTTCTATCATTCAAGCTTACTTCACTGAGAGAAGCTGGCTGAGGACAGTATAATGGTGGTGCTGGAAGATAAAGCCCATCTGGAACTAAACCATACAATTTTCTGCTAAGGTCTTTGGCAGAATCCATCAAAAGCTGAAATGTCTCTGAGAGAATATCAGCATCTGCCATAACAGCTGCTTTCAGTAGCTCCTGTATTGAACTATAAAGAACATTTGCATCCTCCTCTTCAATGGGATCTATAAAATATTAAGCATAGAATCCAATAAATTAATTGACTCAATTAATACATGGCCTTCATTCTGAAATTATGAGGCTATGTTCTCAGAATTTTCATTTGTCTATTACAATGTATACATTGCATCTACTTGCTTTAAGATAAGATCTCTCACATTTGAAAATAATGTTCAAGTATTAAGTTTAGTTTTTGCCACATTAAGGGGGAAGCTATTGCCTTTCTCGACAGAGAACTGAACTTTTCAGCCATGCATTTGCTTGGCATAAAATTCTAGCAAATCATTCTCACCAAGCAGGCATAAACTAGGCATACTATTAATAATGACTATAACAACTCTTTTATCAGTGAGCATGATGATCAAGGAAAAAGAAATGTATTTGTTTGATCTGTTTTACATATTATTACATTTTTTCCTCATCTCCTGGACGTAGCAGGCCCTTTAACATACATCATTAACTGGTTCCTGAAATTGGCATAATTTCCATTTCTACTCCCCCTCATCTTGAAATATATGCTGCCAAATCTTTCTACTACCTATCATACTTAAAGATTGTTATATAGTGCATGTGTATGCATGTGCATCTGTTTGAAGTTAAATCCCTGGAAATGAGTACAAAAGAAGAATCTACACAGTGTCTGGAATGTGGCTTAGATAAATTTTAATTAACATCTACCTGCTCACAGGAACTTGAAATGTGGTTTCCAAACACACAAAAAGAGAATAAGGAATAGAGATTGTGCCAGTAAACTTTCTATAAAATGTAAGCAAGGACAGGTTGATCTAGCTAATCAGGAAAATTCCAGCATAAAGCATTGTTATGTGATAAAAAGCTCATATACACACATACAAAAGAGCATAGAGACAACAGAAAGTGAGGGAACCTGATTAATACCTAGACCCATCTAGTCACAGTAGAAAAATCAACCCATGAAAGGCTCAGCTCCACAAGCCCAGAGATGCACAACAGCAAATTATGTACTTAGAGAAATGGACACCCTGTCCAGACTCTTCCCAGGAGAGCCACTGGCCCAAGTGTCCACATATGAAACGTATGAAGATGAGCCAACAGGAGTGGCTCTCTTCAGTACCTTTTGGCTTAAGAGGGGTTACTGTCAAGAAGGATAGGACATACTATAGGATGCAGGTGAAGAGCATAGCCACGTGGCAGCCTCACCTCCACGAGGCACTGTCAGCATGTGCCTGTTTTCCTGGGTGAGGGACTCTCTGTTTTGTGTGTCAGAGTATACATGCATATAGGGTTTTAAGTGCCAGCAACTGGTGCAGAACCACAGGGGTCAGAAAGCCTGTGTGTCTAGGATGCCAGCAACTGCAGAGACTGGAGCTAAGCCAAATCAAGTGTCAGCAACTGGAGCAAGCAAGGCTATGTAAGCAAACATGCGAGTGCTAGCAAGTATCAAGTCAGACTAAATGACAAGTCAAGTGAAGTGCCCTGGGAGGTAGGGGTGTGTGCATCTCGCTCTTGCAAGAATGAGTCCATAGGAGTTGGCAGTGACTGAAGGGACTGGTGAAGACCTGGCCAACTGCCAGAGCTGACTGGGAGACCTACTTGTGTGACTGCATGTCTCTAAGGGTAAGATAAGGGGATTTGCATACTGGAAGGACCAAAGGAGTTGTGACCACGTGCCAGAAAGACAGTGTGAGCACAGGTGTATGTGTCTCTAAGGATGAGGCACCTGGAAATACTGAGGATCCCAGACCAGCTAGCTACTGGGGGGACTGTACATTCAAGGCCAGCTACCATGGGGGTGTGTAGACAGTGTGTGCATGGGGGGAAGAGGGTATCTCCGAGTGGGTCTGTGCCAGAAAACGGAGCAGAGTGGGGGCTAGAGGGGCTCATATATGCAGACACCAGCAACTTGGAAGACTCAGCTACGGGGTCTAAGCCCAGCTACTGGAGGGATCCACATTGTATATATAGTATGTATATGCAGACTTTCATCCTGACCAGCAAGAGAGGGAAACAGGATGGGATTGTTGGTGCTGTTTGTGCAGAGCTGAGCATGTCTGCAGGTGTTGCTCTGTGTGCCCGACTGTATGTATGTGTTGTGTAGGTGTGTTTGTATATGTGCCTACTGGGAATACATTCTCAGTCTTGCTAGCTGTTGGACCTGGGGACATGGAGCTGTCAGGTGGTAGAGATACCACCTCTTCCAAAAATTAAACACCATCACGTTACTAATTTTAAGTGTGATGATACTTTCCATATTGTTAATCCCTTTAGATTTGCTTCAGGGTGATTTTGTTTGTTTGTTTTAATGAAGCTTCAGTTTTCTTCCAAACTAAAGTTAACATCAAATATAGTCAAATAAGGTTTTGGCTGCTACCCACGAAGAAGACAAGATTGATAATATGGTCCATTTTTAGAATGATAAAAGCCAAAATCCAAACCCCTATAAAATTAAAGTATCTGAATACATTATAACAGCAATGCACACATTAGAGAAGATGAGGTAATTTTTTCAAGAGAGCATATAATACAGAATATGCAGTGAAGTAACATGAAAAATAAACACAATTATTTATAGTTTTATGTACCTGTAAACTGCTTGTATTTAACACATCCTGATGTTTCAGAAGTAACTGGCTGTCCTAACAAAGATTGTAACTTTTCCTGAAAAGTTTGCATTGGTGATAAGCTTAATGGCAGGTGATGCTCTGTGTTTTTCAGTCTGAAAGTATAACAAGAAACTCTTCATCAATAACAAAGTAAACCCCATAGATAATCTAATGAAGCTCTGTTAAATGAATATCTAAGATAAAATAACTAATCTTAACGTGTTAGGTCCTACACCTACTAGTTGCCCAGGAATATGCATTTTTGATGCAAAGGAAATGCCTGTTATAATAAACTTCATGCAAATAACATTAACAAACTATAGTATGCTAATTCCAAGCTCAAATTTACCTTGAGAATTCATCAGAGTTCTGACAATACAGCTGGTAGGCCACACCAATTGAAACAGACAGTTTCCAGTCTCCAAGTCTGTGTGTTAACCACACAGCCTCTGGAATGAGTCCACCAATAAAGAATAAATCAAGAGCATATTCAGCTGTCCAGACAGATGAAAGGTTCTGGTCCCTGACAGCTCTGGTAACCAAACAGTGTTGAAGCGGAATAATACGAGGAGATAAGTCTGTGACACAAAAAACATTTTAAAGTAACTAAACCTGCATGCTGTTGGATGAATAATCTAGAGTTCATATGTTCACATTGCTTTTGGATTTATTTCAGTGTACAATTGCTCTTTATTAGAGGCACATTACAGCATTTAGCTGCAGCAGGCAGATGCAGCTCATGCTATGATGTAACAGTGAGGTCAGAGTAGGCTATTTTTCTGCTTAATAATGTGGGATATGCAAGCACACCACAACTTGTGGCTTATTCTTACTTTAAAGATTTAATCACAGTGATGGAACATTTGCAATTATGCTACATATGCTTACAATATTTCAGAGGGTACACCCGAGATAAATGGAAATTCTGAGTTTTCCTAGTGTACCCATGTTGCTTGTACTCAGTGTGCTGCTTGTTACAGAAGACAGAAAGCTATAATGCATTTTCGAGAAAGAACAGTACATTATTTTAAGAGAGTGTATAAAGACAAACAAAATACAAACTAAATACAAATTTAATATCTCCTTGTTACTTGAGGTTTATATTTGTTTTCCAAGGTTTTACTTGCTGGTTTTCCTGGAGAGGTGCTGATCAACATTAAAGAGCTATTTTCTTCTCTCAAAGTTTCTGTTTACTGTTGAGGCAATGACACTATTTAGGGGAATATTCACACTAATCCAGCTTGTGCAATACAATTTTTCCAAGATTGTCTCACCATGTCCATGGATCTTTGACTAATGCAAGCATTAAAATTGAGGTCTTATTTTGTAGGTTTTACCTGGAAAGTGGTCTAATTAAAACATCCAAAAGACCATGAAGAAATGTTATAGAAAAGAAACATTAGAAATAGTCAATATATTCAAGTACACTGCAGAAAATCTAATAAAAATAAGTTAACATTGTGGAGATTTCCAGCATTATACTATCAACTTACTAGAAGAATACTGACAATACTTCCAAATAACTATTCATTCCTGTGGACATTAAATCACTTTGAAAAACTAATGCGAAAGCCAAGAATTTCCTAACAAGGGAAATCTTTAAACAGAATCTCTTGCAAAAAATAGATATATCACCCACTGTGATAAATACCAAAAAAGCTGAATAGCAGGACTTAAACTAACAAGTACTACTTGGGTTCAACAACAAACCAACTTGACATTCCCACTTGTTCTGACGATACAGTGTCTGAAGCATTTTAGCTTCCAATAGCTTGGCAGCCAAATAAGCAGAAAATGCTTTCCTCTCGCTTTTTAGTTTGCATCACACCATATCACAGATCCAGTTCAACCCTTTATTAAGCACCACTTTTCTCTCATTTTTGGGAGGATCAAAGTCAGTCAGAGCCAGATCTTTAGACAAAAGAAGTGCAAGAACAATGAAATTCTAGTGTTGCTTAATTTAGATGAAAAAAATACAGCATCCCTTTACCTGAATATCAGATTTAGATCACTAACCTCAAAGCATGGGAAAAATAGAAAAAGAACCTTGAGAAAAAAAAAACATAAAAATCAACATATTGGGAGGCAGTCCTGCAGGGTGAAGGAATCCAGGAAGGCTGGACATTCTTTGGAAATGTTAAATGCACAGGACCAGGCCATATTCCCATGCACCAAAAGGTGGGCCAGTGGGGAAGAAGAATGGTCTGGCTGAAGAGAGAGCTCCGGCTGGAACTCAGGAAAAAAAAGTGAGTTTATGACCTTTACAAGAAGTGTTAGGCCACACAGGAAGACTACAAGCATGTCGTTAGGTTATGCAGGGAGAAAATTAGAAGGGCCAAAGCCCAGCTAAAACTTAATCATGAGGTGACCCACTTAGTGGATGAGCAAAAGGCTGTGGGTGTTGTCTACCTGGACTTCAGTAAAGCCTTTGACACTGTTTCCCACAGCATTCTCCTGGAGAAACTGGCTGCTCATGGCTTGGACAGGAGTACTCTGTGCTGTGTAATAACCTGGCTGGATGGCTGAGCCCAAAGAGTTGGGGTGAATGGAGTTAAATCCAGTTGGCGGCAGGTCACAAGCAGTGTTCCCTAGGGCTCAGTGTTCGGGCCAGTTCTGTTTAATATCTTCATAAATTATTTGGACAAGGGGATCAAGTGTTTGCAGGCAACACCAAGTTGGGTGGGAATGTTGATCTTCTTGAGGGTAGGCAGGCTCTGCAGAGGGATCTGGACATCCTGGATCAATGGGCCAAGGCAATTGTATGAGTTTCAACAAGGCCGAGTGCCGGGTCCTGCACTTGTGTCACAGCAACCCCATGGAACGCTACAGGCTTGGGGAAGAGTGGCTGGAAAGCTGCCTCACAGAAGAGGACTTGGGGCTGTTGATCAACAGCCAGCTGAATATGAGCCAGCAGTGTGCCCAGCATCCCGGCTTGTATCAGAAATAGTGTGGTCAGTGGGCCAAGATGTGGTCATCATCCCCCTGGTGAGGGCAGATTGGCCCTGGTGAGGCTGTACCAAGAAATACCGTGTTCATTCAGTTTTGGGCCCCCCACTACGAGGAAGACACTGAGGTGCTGGAGGGTGTCCGGAGAAGGGCGACAAAGCTGGTGAGGGGTCTGGCGCACAAGGCTGATGGGGAGCAGCTGAGGGAACTGGGGTTGTTTAGTTTGGAGAAGAGGAGGCTGAGGGGAGACCTTATTGCCCTCTACAACAGCCTGACAGGAGATTGTAGTGAGGTGGTGGTCGGCCTCTTCTGCCAAGTAACAAGCGACAGGACAAGAGGAAACAGCTTCAAGTTGCACTAGGGGAGATTTCAGATATTAGGAAAAATTTCTTCATGGGAAGGGTTATCAAGCATTGGAGTCCCCATCCCTGGAGGTATTTAAAAAACGTGTAGAAGTGGTGCTTCCAGACATAGTTTAGTGGTAGACTTGTCAGTGTTAGGTTAACAGTTGGACTCAATGATCTTAAACATCCTTTCCAATATAAATGATTCTATGCTATGGATGACATAATTCAATTGCACCCACTGAACTATTAACTTTAAATACCAAAACTATTTTCAATAATCAAGAGATGCAAAACATTAATCCCACACACAGACACACTCACACCCCTCAACAAAAACATCTGGAAAAACTAAATTATTTTATCTTTACAGTTAATGGTGCTGAAACTATAGATCACCAAGTTAAAGCGTAACAGACAGCACTGATATATGTGCAAAAAATTATCATAATTAAGCACAGCAAATTGAACTGCTTTTAGAAAAAATACCTTGTTTGACATGAAGTGGATGCAAGATGTCAACGTTGTGCGGGGGGAAGATATAGAGCATCTGATTTGTGAAATAAGCAGCCATGAATCGTGCCATGGATCGAATCACAGCCATAGCAGTTTCTGTATGAACATCTCTTACCATCCATAGTTCATGCTGAAAATACTTGGTATCTAAAAAAACAGGTATCAAATTAAAACATTATGAGGAAAATCAGCATTTGAATGCTAAAATTATTTAACCACAGCTTATAAGACTTTTTTATAAAACAAGCAACTATGGTATTAATTTACTGACAGGCCTTCAGGACTTACAGAGCTTAATCTTTTACACTAATTACACACTAAAAGACATTTATACTAGGTTTTTAATGACTAGAGATGGAACTGCAGTATCCAAATTTTTATCAGCGCTGAGTCAAAAAACCTGTTTAAATCTGGAAATTTAGATTACTCTGACTTAATAGACAAAAAAGTTACAAGCATCTGCAAAAAAATCTCATGGCCAGTTTAGGGCTGGTGACCAATCTAAAACCCACTATTTTTTAATGTTGTATCATGAAAAAAAAGTTAAATTAATATAAAATGAAATCTTATAATTTCCCACTCTTTTCTTATCCAAAGTGTTTCCTTGATCAAATTTGAATGTAAGAACATTTAACAGGCCATGCTTTCACTATTAATTATACAATGAAAGTTGCCTAAACCCTTACTCCAACAAATGCAGTTGAAAGAAAACCTGAAGATCAGAAGATGATCTTTAAAGTCACTGAAAACAGACTTCCGTACAGTGTAAAGAGAAAAGCACGCTGGCAGGTGTGTGTGATGGCACAGGTACTAGGTTATTCAAACAGTATCAGCATACCTTATCACGCTTTCATGCAATATAAACATACCAGAAAAATTTTCCATCTGACTCACTGAGAGCTGCAATCGCCTTAGAATCTCTCCTACCAGATGATCACATAGTCCCTGAGCCTCACATAAGTTATATTGATACAGGTGGCAAAATAATATTGCAAGATAATATCTGCTCTGAAGAAAACATGTTCTTTTTCCTCCTGCATTAAATGAGAAAAAAAAAGGGCAGAAGTTCATTTGGAAAAGAAACAATAAACATAAAACCAGACACAGCAGGTTTGAAAGTACTACTTCCTCCCTCTCCAGAAACATACCTACATAAACAAATACTCTGAGAAAGAGTAGAACTCAGGAGCAGCTATTTCAGGAGATACGATCCTCCTACAACCTCTAGGTTACTAGTGAGTTTATGCTTAATAATAATAATAATAAATATACAAAACAAGTGATACACAATGCAATTGCTCATCCCTGCTGACTGATGCCCAGACAGTTCTCAAACAGCAGCCACGCTCCCCAGGCCAACTCCCCCTGGTATTTTTGTTCACATGACATCATACGGTATGGAATATCCCTTTGGTCAGCTGGGGTCAGCTGTGTCCCATCCCAGCTTCTTGTGCACCTCCAGCTTCCTTGCTGGTAGGGCAGTACAAGAAGTTGAAAAGTCCCTGAGTAATACAAGTGCTGCTCAGCAACAACTAAAACACCAGTGTGTTATCAACATTATCCTCATCCTAAATCTGAAACACAGCACCATGCCAGCTACTAGGAAGAAAATTAACTCTATCCCAGCCAAAATCAGGACAAGTGTATGATTGTTAAGACACAAAGACAGGAGAGCTCAAGGGAGCCTAGCTTTCAAAGAAGGGGTGCCTCAACCACAATGAAATTGTATAGATATCCACCAAGCTTCCAATTCCTGAATTCTTTCTGCATGAGACATTCTTCTTCATAATAACCAGCAAACATTTTTTTCTCATGATGCCTAGGAAAAGACTCTGGAATATCTGTTTCAAATCAACTCCTAAATAAACTCCTGCCCAAATTATTTTGTTCTTTTACTCCCCAAACACTAGGTCTTTTGAATTTATAGATACTAAGGGAATTTACTTTTGTTCATCTGTTTTTGTCTCTTTCTTGCTCAGAAATATACCTTTAGCTTTTCTGCACCAGGTACTTCATAAGAAAACTTTGATATTAAAACAGAAACACATAGAATTTTCTCAGGGAGCAATCAGACTTAAGTTTTGACTGATCTCTATTCAAATCCCAGCTTAATTGCAAATATGCATCCTTTGTGTGTCTGCCCTCTTTTTTGAAAGCAGAGTCACAAATAACTACATAAAGTGATTGTGCAACTTACCCCCTCCACCCCCAAAAAAGATTTTATCCCTTACCTTTCGTCTTGATTTTACAAAGAGATCTTTTCCAAATATCCACAGATTCTCTGTATGAGCCTAAAAGGAACTTCTCCTCACCTATAGAAGTTAAATATATAATAAATGAAAAGCTCTACAAAGTTAGTCTTACGTGTGCAAACAGACATGCATTTACTGCAGTATTACAGAATTATGAAGCACGGTAGAATATGCGAGTCTCCAGCAAATTTCTATTTTCAGATCTAAGTTTTAAGCATCTGAGAGAAGATGACTATGAATACCCTCCCCACCTTTTTTTTTTAGTTGCTATATCACTATTAAATGAACAAATCAATTCAGGTTATAATCACTTCTACAAGGGTTTCAGTAATTAGGTTATTTTTTTAGATTACACAAGCTTATAAATGTTATCTATAGTTAGAAACTTCAGTATTCAAAACCCATAATAGTTTATTAATGGGGAAAAGCATTTTCTCTTAGCTGTTTTCATATCTCTTATGATGTGGAAGATGTTTTTTCACTGTAAAAAGTAGTAGTTGTAAAATTATTCAGCAAGTTGAATATATATAGTCTTTTTCAGTGTAAGAGCACTTTCAAACAACAGTTCTATGGACTATTACACATTTCATTTATTAATGTCACCTCTCCACCTCTATTCGCATTCCAATTTTTAATCCATTGGTCAATTCCTAAACGCTTTGACAGAAAGGTAACTGTAGAAGAGCACAGCTCCTGGGCAAAGGAGGGAAAAAAAAGAAAAATAGCACTACCATAGAAGAAAACACAAGGACAAATTTGCCACTCTATGCTGCTTACCAGCAGCTAGTCAGTTCAGGTATTGGCTGGCCCATCAGCATTTATGTTACTCTAGCTCATCCATAAACTGTCATATCTATCTGGCAAACTTAGTGTAAATAAAGAATGCAAGGAATGGGTGGAAAGGAAGGGAAGTTGCATGTATTGTTAGGATGAGTGAAAGAGACATGAAAGAGCTAATGTATTGTACAGAGCGATGTAGGAAGAAAAACTAGAAGTATCATTCAAGGGAGAGATCAAGAATATGGAGAGGAAACAGAGAAGTGGTGGGAGACATAAATGGAAAGCCGGGCTTATTATTGCAGAAAGGGAAAGGAAGATAGAGCATAGGACAGTAACATGTAGGAAATTAGGCTATAACCATATACTGTTTGCAAAACAAATATGCCAGATTGAGTCTATTACACTAAATTAGATGCTTAGTTGAGGCTGACTAAATTTGTGTACATGTACATCATGCCCACAGTGACCACATGGACTGAACAGAATTTCTACATAGAAACCCAAGTAAGAGACACATTGCGATGCCCATATACTTTAACGGAAATAACACAGTACAAATGAAATTAGAATTCAGAACCTGCATTCAGATTCTCTAGGACATGATTCAAAGTAAACTGAAGTCAATATAGTCTTCTTATTTAGCTCAACAAGCTCTTAAGATTATAATACAATCCACAGGTGTACTGGGACATGAAGTATTTAAGAAAGAGTTCTGATCAGATTTTTTTTTAAAATCCCACTATTAAGTTTTTTTAATTACAATCAATAACTGACCACCAGATTAAGTTGAACCTAATTTTCCTAGCATTCAGTTAACCACCCAACTACCTAACATTTGTAGTTCTTTTCAAAGTACTAACCAGATACATTATTAATCTTCAAATGTTGTTCTAAGGTCACTCCCGAAGACTGAAGGGTTGCTTGTATATGGCTTAAAAGCAACGAGACAACAGACTCTTCTTCTGCATTCTTGTTCACTTTTCTACTCAGCTGCATGTGATACCAAACCACTTTCTTATACAATAATCGCCATAGCACAACCAACCTGTTGTTCAAGAAGTATAGTATTAGGAAAATCATCAAAAGTTAACAAAGTTACTTACATCGATGTCTTATTTTCTTACATTTCCCATTACGTATTTGAAAATTAAATTAAATTTTATGTCAACAACTACTTTCTTGATTTCAATGAGGGGAAAGAAAGGAAACACTTTTCGCTTTGGATTTTTTTTTTTTTGACCAACAGACACCAATTATTCTGAATTTGCATAAACTCAGCAATTTACTTCAAGCACCCAAATGCATCCAAAATGAATCCCTTGCCATCTGAAGAATGGGGAAATGAAATAACCTAGATAAACCTCAGAACAGATATCAGTGTCTTTATAAACAAGACTGATTAAGAATACAATGTAACACAGAAAAGCAAAGACATGGAAACAAAAGACTGCAGAGAGTGTTTTTAGGGGTGGCAAGTCCCTGCTACCCAGCATGGTACTATTAGATGTACTAGATCAGCTATGTAATAAGCTTGCCGATAGAAGCAAATACACACTGCAAGGGACTTGAAAAAGCTTGCACAGAACCTCAATGCATGTGCATCATCTTCTCTAGCACTACTGCTTCCATTATAAATACAGAGTCAGTCATATGCACAGTGCTCAGTACCTGGAGCACAACTAATGAAAAACAAAGATTGTCTTCTCGGAGACAACTGAAATTTCTCTGTCAAATCTGCAGTAAGTACAGTATTATATTTTAAGTTTACTGAAGTATGTTCTACTGTAGTAAGATGAAACTTGTGAGTTACAATGCTTCTTAGGTTCTGAATCTCTGGAAAGGAACAGTTAGCTCACATGATAACACACCTGGATTCATTTGAGTTCTGCAGTAGGAAAATACTCCAGTGCTAATAACACACTTTCCCAATAGTTGGATAGCACACTTCAGGTTAAGCTTCTTTCAAGTTTCTATCTTCAAAGAAGAAATAGCTCTGATAGTTTAGTAAGTTTCCACACGCTGGGGTTTTTCTTATTGTTCCAGGACACCACATACATAACCAAGTGCAAACTTTCCTGACTAAATTGACGTTGTCGATACACTGCATATGAGCAGCCTCTCGGCCCCACAGAGATTGGAACTTCTAAAAGAGTGGGGTGGGCAAGAGGCAGCAAAAACTTCTTAACCTGCAATCCCTAGAAAAGACCTTTAAGATAAGACTCCAGCTCTTAATGCAACACTGGTAAGTTTACCCCTAAACCATGTCCCTAAACTCCACATCTATATGTCCTTTCTCCAGGGATGGGGACTCAACCACTTCCCTGGGCAGTCTGGTCCACTGCCTGACAACCCTTTCATTGAAAAAATTTTTCCTAATATCCAATCTAAACCTTCCCTGGCACAACTTGAGGCCATTTCCTCTTGTCCTATTGCTTGCGACTTAGCAGAAGAGACCGACCCCCACCTCACTACACTCTTCTTTCAAGCAGTTGTAGAGGGTTGTAAGGTCTGCCCTCAGCCTCCTCCAGACTAAAGCATCCCATGTCCCTCAGTCACTCCTCAGAAGACTTGTGTTCCAGGACCCTCACCAGCTTTGTTGCACTTCTCTGGACATGCTCCAGCACCTCAATGTCCTTCTTGGAGCGAGGGGCCCAATACTGAACACAGTATTCGAGGTGCAGTCTCACCAGTGCCAAGCTGGCCACATGATTTCTGATACAAGCCAGGATGCTGTTGGCCTTCTTGGCCACCTGGGCACACTGCTGGCTCATATTCAGCCAGCTGTTGACCAACAGCACCAGCTCCTTCTCCACCAGGCAGCTTTTCAGCCACTCTTCTCCAAGCCTGTAGCGCTGCATGGGGTTGTTGTGACCCAAATGCAGGACCCAGCACTTGGCCTTGTTGAAACCCATACAACTGCCTCGGCCCATCAATCCAGGATGTCCAGGTCCCTCTGCAGAGCCTCCCTACCCTCAAGCAGATCAACATTCCCACCCAGCTTGGTGTCACCTGCAAACTGACTGAGGGTGCACTCAATCCTTTTGTCCAAATCATTGATAAAAGATGTTAAACTGAACTGGCCCCAACACTGAGCCCTGGGGGACACTGCTTGTGACCGGCCACCAGCTGGATTTAACTCCATTCACCCCAACTCTACGGGTCCTGCCATCCAGCCAGGTTTTTACCCAGTAAAGAGTACACCTGTCCAAGCCATGAGCAGCCAGTTTCTCCAGGAGAATGCTGTGGGAAATGGTATAAAATGCTTTACTGAAGTCCAGGTAGACAACACCCACAGCTTTTCCCTCATCCACCAAGTGGGACACCTTGTCCTAGAAGGAGATGTGTTTGGTCAAGCAGGAACTGCCTTTCATAAACCGATGCTGACTGGGACTGATCACCTGGTTGTCCTGTAAATTTTTTTCCCCTTGCAAAGATTATTCACATACCTTTTTTCTGTTTTTGCATCATGGTTCACTGCTGGAGGAGGCTCTCTAAGCAGAGATTTCAGTGAGCTGAATTGCTGAGCAGTACTCTCATCAAGAGCTAGGAAAATAGGCACAGTGAGGGAATCAAGTTCCACGAGACTATTACCATGAGAAGATCCAAAAAAATTCTCATACTGCAGTACACACATGCTACTTAGAATCTGAGAAACCATTTTCAAAAGACAGAAGCATGCCAAAAGGTTCTTTGAGAACAACTGATCTTGTTGCTGTATAAGCATCAGTTTTAAAGTTTGCAATGTCAGCTTTACCACATGCCCAGTCAGCCTGGCTCTTGAATGCCAGTACAAGACAGTTAAACACTGCTGAAAATATTTTAGGACACAATGCATCCAGTGAGTATTCTTCACAGACTTGTTTACAGATGCATCCTGGTTTAGTAAAGAACATTTCACAAACTGAAGAATGTTGAAAAAATGGGTAATGCAGTTCACTGTGTAAGTCAGCAACCTATCTTTCTCTTCAATACTTTTTGAAATCCCTATCTGCCACGCAGCAAGAAGGTTTTTCTGAATGGAATATAGTTCCACTGATAATTTATCTTTCTCTTCAGTATTGTCTTTTGCATGAATAGTATCAAACATCGACGCAAATTCTAAGTGGCCTTGATCAGCTTTACCAACAAATGAATGGATTCTTTGGCTATGGAAGCTCGAAGGGCTATTGCAAAGCTGCTTTTCATCATCTGATTCTTCTTCATAATCCTAAATCAGAAAAAAAAAATTAAAAAAAAAAAAATCAACATTTAAATTCAAGTCTGTTGAGAACAAATCAAGAAACAAAAGCATGAAACAAAGTTGGGAAAGGTTGCACGGTAACTTCGATCACAGAGCCATTCTTCCAAAAGACATATACAAGTTTCAAAACTGATGGGAAAATACTCTAAAACTGAGGATAAATAGCCTATTTACTAAGGATAATTATACTGTACCTCTTATTAATATGCTTTACAGCACCAGTATATTTATTAATGTTACATTTTTATTATAAAGTGAAGCTAAAGTATTAAACTACAGTAAACTGATTTATATGCAGATTAATACATATTTTTCAAAAAGTTAATGCACTGCTGAAATAAAATGTTTGAAAATAAAAATCAAGTATCAGTTGAGAAAAAACCATATGCCTCACACCTATAAAGAAAATGAGAATTTAACTAATACTGAATTACTTTAAATGTACCTAGTAAGAGCAAATATACCTATATTCTTTAAAAAAAATTCTTTACATTTGTAATGCCTTAAAATTTAATAATCTGCATAATTATAAGTGGAAAAATGCTATTAAGTACCAGTAAATCCATGGTTTTCTCACTCATTTCTGTTGTGTCCTCTTCCAGAAATTTTGGAATGGTGGAAAAGATGGAACTTTGGTTTTGAGTGTGGTTTAGAAGACTAGCTTTTAAAGACAACAGTGATCGTAAACACAGAGGTCTCCTTTTAGACTAAAAGAAATAACAACACAAAACATATGATCTGTCTCTAGCAAGATCAAAGCAGGCACTTTCTAAGCAAAACAAGGGAATCGGTCCCTTCTGTAAAAAGCTTCAGTTTAAAAATCCCCAAAGGAAAAGGGAGAAGAGGTCAGCAAGCATATGTTGCACAGAAACAAACAATCATTTGACTATACATCCGGAATGCAGAATTTTCTCAGCACCAGACAACTTTACTTTGCTTCACGCTGAAAGACTTTCTTGATCCCTGAAATGATCCAACAAGTTTGCCAGTACGTAGGGTTTTCTTGCATTCTTACTAGTAAAACACCTCTTTAAATCCTCAAATCCTTGCCCACTCCTCTAACTTATGCATGAATATCATCCTAACTCACCTCTCCAAAAATTCCAAACACAAACTGAATTGGAAGAGCCATTGTATTCCATCAGCAAATGCAAAAATTCTGAACTTAATAACTATTATATCTTACATGGTTGGCAACAGTTGCAGGATCTCTTCCTTCAAAGGTTTCCCTTCTCCCAGATTTAGCTCAATTTAGAAGTGACAGAAAAAAAATAAATAAAAATGCTTTAAGCAAGCTTTAGCTGACAACCTCAGCTGAGGTCCTAGTGGACACATGCGCACAGCACCAGTGTTGCTCACTGCTCTAAAACAGCAGCAGCCTAAGATAGTAAGGTTTTACAGAATCCTTTCTGCATCACTCTGAAAGCATGAGTTGATTGGAGCAGCACAATACCTGTCAATGCTCTGAACCAACTCTATAGATATAGAAATCCCAATTTCTTTTACAGTTCCAGAAAGAATATATAGTCACAGTTAAGACTGTCCCCTTTACTACGTTTTACTGAAATGCACCCAGACATCAAAGGAATAAAATTTCAGGGAAAACTGTGTATTCATTGTTTTCTAGATCAAAACTATTCTCAAAACAGCTTTATAATTCAAAGGGATTCATACAAGTATCACAGCAAACTAAATTGAGGAACTTAGTTTAAAAGTTATGCATTTTTATACACATGATAATTCTTACTTAAAGCCCACAAAATAATTCATAACCCTACCTTGGAGTTCAGCAAATTCTGACGGATATTTTCAAGCCGTTGGGTTGAATCAAGCAAAAGGGATCTTACAAATGCTGACGGTGAAAGGTTGCTAGGAAATCTAAGCACTGTTACCATGTATCCATCAGAGACAACGAGGTAGGGTAATCTTGAATGTGAAGCAACAGAGAATCTCTGTCTCATAAGGTCACTTTCAGAAGCTGAAGAACCAAGAGACTGACTAGAATCTTGACAAAAAGACTGCTGCTGTCTAAAATAAAGAAACAACAAAAAGTAGGAAGCGCTATATATATGTGTGTGTGCATGTGTAATAATCACGAAGAGAATAGAGAAGAAATAACTTAAGAACATTTAATACCACTCACACTACTGTCCATTCAGAATTCTAAGGAAGTGTCTAAATTTTTGTAGAATGAGAGCTCTGGATAACACTATTTATGTTTGCAGGATGCCAGTATTTTGCTGCAGTTGCAACTTTTTTAAATTTAAAGAAAAATAAAAACAGCTTTCAGTATTCTCATTATTTCTTTAATATTATATGCATTTTTTCACAACTTGACTTTGAATTTCTATATCACACTTTCTTATCTAGCTCTTCTTGTGCATGACAAGTGCTTGAAAATGAAATTCTAAGTAGCTTCTAATAAAGTCATGTGTGAAAAAAAGTCTCTCAAGATCCAAACCTTAGTATTCCAAAATCAGTTCAGACATTCAACGGAAGCATTTTATATCAACACACAAGTCCTCTCTTACAAAAGAGGTCTTACAAAGTCTTTTCTTATAAAGAAATCACTCCATACTGGGTTCCAGAAAGCTGTGTTGTCCACGTATTCTAACATTAGCCCCATAATACTTTGAAATAATGTGTAAAATTACTGGGTTTTTTGATTTCTTAATAGTCTAAAAGTTAGTAGATTATTTGAAAACAAAGTAGCTGCATACATTCAATAAATAACTGTAATTAAAGTATTTTAATGTATTTTAGTATCTGTTTTTTTCAACCAGACAGTGTAAGAAAGTATTATAATGCTTTGAATGTTTTCATGAGATGTTACATTTACACACTATCTGGCTTTAGTCACTCAGAATTAATAGGATTTTTAGAATCTAAACTTTAATATTTTTTGTATTTTGTTTCCTCTTGTTATTCAGACTGTGTTACTTTTTGTAACTTTCAGTTTATGCTAAAATGTGTTAGAGATCCTTCTATGCCCCCATGCACCTAGCAGCATAATTTCAAAATTTAGATCTGGAGTACCCCAAAAGAACATTTAAAAAGCTAATTAGTTTTTGTCCATGCAAATGTTATTTACAAGATCTGATATAGAAACGTGATATAAACTTCTATAGGTATTATTAGTGAGCAGATAAATACCCCTGGATTAAAATAAATCTGCACTTTTAGTACTTCTGTAAGTTTAATTTCTTCTAACATCATAAAATCATGCTATTTTTAATTACTACTAAACTCAAACACTTTTAAAAAAACAAATCACTTAATGTATACTTACATTGTCACAATGCCAACTTTCATCACGACAAACCCATTAAAAGAAATAGAAGAGAACTATGAATGAGAAACAGATATTGAGAAGACACATGAAAAGCAGAAGACTGAATTTGAAAGATGAAGTTTATGTAAAATTGCAAAAATGTTAGGAAGTAAGATATGATCATGTGACAAAAATGTATAAACGTTTTCAAATCCCTTTACCTGTATGTTATTAGGGGATGAAATGGAATAAACTCTGCTGGTCCAAATTCTACAGAACAGCCAGAAGTAATCAAGGTCAGCAGTTCACCCATACACGTCAATAAAATCAAAGATCCACGTTTTAACATGCAAGCCAAGAAAAGGCTATCAGGAGTCCAACTCATATCACCAACCCAGTAAGACCTAAATTGGGCAGGAAAAAATATTCCTGTCAAATTTCTGTATCAAATGGTTAGGATAGTAAGAAAAAAACCAAAAGCAAGCCAAAACAAACCAACCAGCCAAAAAAAACCCATAACACAAAAGCAAAAAAAAAATAAAAAAATCTACAACCGCATCAGAAACTACATCAACTACTGACCTGATAAACTTGGATGGGACTGTGCTATTCTTGCTGCTACAACCTTTAAGGCCACCCGAAACAGTTACAAAATTCAATGTGTTTAAAAACAGAATCTGAGTTGCCTAGAAAGAAAAAATAAACGTAAAGAAAACATAAATGTTTGTGTCAAAATGCCATTGTTGTAAAAACCAATTTCTATCAGCAAGTCATGCGTTACATTTCACATACTGGAAACACTATTATACAAGACAGTGACATTGTACTTATTTATTATTATTTAGAGTATTTATTAACTTCTACACCTATTTCTATATTTGAAAAATAATTGAAGATTATTATATACTCAATATAGAATTTAATACTCTCTTTAACATAACTTTTCCCAAAACCCTCAAAATAATTTAAGATCACTCTTCTCCAGTCTTTTTGGTGAATAACTGGAGCTTCGAAGGACTGCATCGTTCCATCCTGGTACACTAAATAAACTGGTCCATGTTCTCTGTCATCATTACCACTAAAAACTACATTTAATATTTGGCCTCCGAGTTGCTAGAAGGAATAACATTATGAAGTGGGAACATAACCTCCAATATATGTTAGGCTGAGGCCTGACAGAATCATCCAGAATCTTTACACATACAATGCAGTAAATGAAATTAATTTATTATTGTATTTCTTAAGAGATTAGAAATGACAGAGGAGCTTACATAGATTTCTTAACTGAACGACAGCAATCAAAAAATTGCAGGTTGTGGCAGAATTTTTTAGCTATGGATATCAAAGTGAGTATCGTTACATGTACCAATAAGTATGTAGGCAAAATCACTCCTAAATGTGTGTCATTAAATCCTTGTTACCACTTCACTCAAACTGAACTATTAGCTTAGATGATGTACTGTCTATGATTCATACCTTTGGATCAGTCTGATTAACAGCTACTGCAAGCAGAAGTCCATCTCTTGCAAATGCACACAGCAAAGCTCCTCTTGACTTTACAGACACACATGGAGGAACCAAATTAACAAGAGAACAAGTCTGCTGTACCCAGTGGATCTGGTATGGCAAAGAACTGAACACCAAAACAAAAGACAACAAAACCAAGAGGTTACTCAGTTATGCTGAATGGGATGATTCATATACAGTCAAAAACCGGGCAAGGCAAAAACCATGTAAGTCAGGAACAATAAAAAAGAAAATGTATTTTTCTTCAAAAACCTTACAAATGAAAAATATTTTGTATCTACACGAGTTTAAAAATTATGTCTGAGCACTGAGAATTATTTCTAGGGGACAGGAATTTAGGCTATATGTATAGAACATGCCAAAAATACAGATGCATGCCATATAATTAAGGTGTTTGCATTCTAGCCAGGAACAGCTTCTTCAGACAGTGTAACATTATCCAACAGAGGAATATTCAGAATTTGAAAATTAAAATCAACAGTATGCTGCTCTGAATAAAGAAGTTGTGGATGCCCCATCACTGGAAGTGTTCAAAGTCAGGTTGGATTGGGCTTCCAGCAACCTGATCTAGTGAAAATTGTTACTGTCTATGGCAGGGGGGTTGAACTAGGTGATCTTTAAAGGTGCCTTCCAACCCAAAGTATTCTGTGATCCTAAAAAGATTCAAAACATGATAGAAAACACAAGATAGAGTCCCATTGGAAGCATGCCACCTAACAGACAAAAACCAAAACATTAACATGAAAAAATTAATTAGACAATAGCAAGCAATGAAATTGAGCATTAGTTGGCATAAAGATGCTACAAGCAACACGGCTGAGAAATGCGGTTACAATTCCAGGCTGCAAGTACTACGGTATATATATGCACTTCTACACTAGGAAAGTTATGGTCTATTTCATTTTTCATATTACCAGAAAGGCATTACCACGCTACTGACAAACTGATTGAAGAGTGATGCCACTTAGTAGGGTAAGAAGGACATTACTAAGTTAGTATCAAAAGGGCATCACTTAACAAAAGCAGTTGTACCACATCAAGTTTAGGGCAAAATTTTAGCAAGTTACACATACATATGCATTTAAATGGATATGTCCTCTGCAGGTATAACTTGAATATCTCACTTAGGAAGACGAATGGACTATACATGTACTCAGGATTATTACTCAACTGCATTTTTAAGTGGTTGTATCAATATAAGTATTTCAGTACACAGTTCCAGCCCAGATAAAGAAACACACACACACTCTTACATAGCCTGGGTTGGCATAGGAGATGAAAGGGAGAACAGAAAAAAAATAACGTGTACAGATATGCATAATAAAGAAGAGAAAGCAGTATTCGGGACATTATAAGAAAAACCAAAAAAGGAAACTCTTTTAGCATGATGTAAGACACTCCCTGACACTAACACACACATGTGTGCAGGCATGCATACGTATACACAGCCACCCACATACAGTGATAAATACACTCAGTTTTATTTAGGTGTAAGTTAACAATGAAGCATGGAATACATACATAAATGCTGTTAGATTAACCACGTTTAAGTACTTGGAAATGACCACATATGGGTCACAAATACGCATATCATACATTATCCATATATGCATATATAATGTGGCACATTACGGATGTACATATGCAAACTTAAGTAAGTGCTTGTAACCATAGGCTAACTGGACATCAGTGTAAATGTGTTCAATGGCAGCTCTGAATCCCAGCTCTAAAGCACTTCATAATAAAAATCTTCCTCTTAAGGTAATTTCAAGTATCTTTGAACTTACCTCACATACTTAAAGCTATTTTCATGCCATCGAAGAATCAAAAATGTGAGCACCAAACATTCTCCAGAGTAAAACACAAAAGAGCACAAACAGCAATCACCGAGTATCTGTGGAAAAAAATCCACAACAAATCCAGTACAAACCCAAAAACCTGGTTACACACAATTTTCTCTTTAATTATTTATGTATTTAGATCAATAGTTATTACAATACAGATTACAGAACACAATGTTGTCCCTCAGAAATATAAAGGCTGATATGAATATCACTGGGCCAGATAAATTTTGATTGATCCATTCTGGCTGTTCTTATGTTGTCATTAAATCTCACACAAACTAAAAGATTAAGCCTAAACACGCACACAATACTGAAGAGGCAGACATCGCTCTCAAAATTCACTTTAGCTTCTGTGGCTCTAATTTACTTCAGAGTTTAAATGATTTCTTATTTTTTACCTCATTTTGTATGAAAGCAGCATGCACTCCAATTTCTTTTTCTTCAGTAGAAGGCAACATGACTGATTCATCAGGCAAGATTTGCGTCCAACGCCCAGAAGAAGAATTTTTATTATAAGGGGATGTATTTTCATGTTCCGTGCTCTCCCACAAAAAGACACATGCTGTAGGAGTAGTTAATAGTGTCTTTCTGCCATCTCCAGATACATACAAATATAATCTCATTAAACACTCTGGAAAAAAAAAATAAACACACACAGCAATGTGCCAGAATAGTTTCTGCTCCTCTGTTAAGATTTAGATTTAAAAAGAGAAAGGAAATTTCTTTTTTCTCTATCACAAGAAATCCAAGCTACCACCTTAAGTGTCTCTCATTTTCAGCCTCATCACTGAGAGTAGACCTTGGGCAGCAGTAATGCCAGATGGGATGCCCATTTTTATGCATTTTATGAATTATCCTCCCCACAAAGAGCCGTTTCCTGAGATCACCCTACTTGAAATCCATCTTTCATGAAAACTATTAATAAACGAATAAGCACTCTACTATCTATTACTTTCAGCTCCTAAATGCACTACTGATCTTCCCTCAAATGACAGATTTGTTTGTACAATACTTGACTTTACAACCTGGTATCAGTGAGATTATTCAGTGTGGAGAAGAGAAGGCTGCGGGGAGACCTGATTGTGGCCTTTCGGTACTTAAAGGGGGCCTATAGGAAAGATGGGGAAAATCTTTTTAGTAGGGCCAGCTGTGACAGGACAAGGGGTAATGGTTTTAAACTAAAACAGGGTAGGTTTAGACTGGATATAAGGAAGAAATTCTTTACAATGAGGGTGGTAAAACACTGGAACGGGTTGCCCAGAGAGGTGGTGGAGGCCCCATCCCTGGAAACATTCAAGGCCAGGTTGGATGGGGCTCTGAGCAACCTGATCTAGTTAGCGGTGTCCCTGCTGACTGCAGGGGGGTTGGGCTAGGTGACCTCTAGGGGTCCCTTCCAACCCAAAACATTCTATGATTCAATAAATGACAATATTTGATACTTAACTTTGCAAATACATGCCTTTACATTGTTCTCTCCAGCCTGCATTCATCAGAAAAAACTACCTACAGAATAAACTTAAAAGTATGTGTACAGGGTTTACATCAGACATGTCTGCTCTAAGGCATTGATAACCTAGTAAGGAATGTTTTTCTACAGTTAAAAACTAACCATTAAAAAACAAAATGTTTACTGTATTAAAAATTAATTACTATTTACAGGAGATTACTAAATGCAAAAAACCGTACCATTCAAGTGAAAAAAGGATATTTATGAAAGTTTAGCTAGCACACAAATTATACAAATGCAAAACAATGTGGGTATATAGCTTTTACGTGTGCAATAACTCTTAACAAAAGGAAACCCTCTAATTGAAAAAAAAACTTACCTTGTGCTGCTGCAACTACTTTTCTAGACTCTTCGATTGCTGGCACAATTTTCAAGCAGTCCTGATCTTTATTCCAAAGAAATAGCTCTCCTGTTGTAAGTATTCCTGCCAACCAAGCACCTGTATTCAATGGGGGAGAGATGTTTTGAAGGATATTATTGTGAAATCCTTAAAATTACCTCCCACCATCTTAGCCACAGTTCTAAAGCTGACAGTGAATTGGCAGATCCTTTAAGTATTTAGTTTATAAATTTTTTAGTTTATAATACAAAAGATGTTATACTTAACCATTTCTTGATGTTGTTAAAGCAACTACATTTTTCAACAATGACTGCAGCCGAGGGATTTTCTTCTTTGTCTTCCCTGATGCCAGGTTAATTTCATGTATACGTTTATCATCTAGAAGATAAATACCCTCTTTTTCCTGTTGAAAGAAAAAAGAGCTTTTCATTTTATTGAAAAAGCTTAGGAAAGCATGTCTTTCAATAGATGCACGATAGAATGGGAAACAAAAAATTTGTTCACAATTTCCAACAATGTACAGTAAAAAAGGTTATGAAAAACTAGAACCAGCAAAAGAAAAAGGCATAGTTC
>NW_009267230.1:4485012-4485695 GCF_000687185.1 Egretta garzetta
GAGGGAGGGGAATTCTCTGTTGTTCATCTGAGAAATTCTGAATCTCCAGCCTCAAGTCAGTTAGACAAAAACCCAAGCCATTTATTTCAATAAACCTTAAGTGGAGTACATACAAATCACTTACTGAGGCTTTTTCTACCCACACCCACCTCCTCACCCTGTCAACATAAGTGCAAAGAATTATAGAATTGAAAAACCTACTCTTTGCAGAATTTTATTTAAATAAAAGATGATTACACTTACCTGTCCAATCCATGAGATGCGAGGCCATGGTTTTCTTTGCTTGATACAGGTAGAGATGAGAACATCCAGCTTAATCTCCATTCTTATTAAACCTCTAGGTAACCATTATAAAGAAAAGCAAAGAGTGGCCTTTTCACATATCTATAGAGAATTTGAAGAAAGACAAAGACAAGAAGTTTTTATTATTTGGGGGGTGAGAGTAAAAGATGGGAATCTAGACACAAACTCTTAACTATAGCAGCTTCCTGGTAAACACAAACAGAACTGATGCTTACCTCTATTTCCAAACAAAACCAGCTCTTTTCATTCACGTGGCCCACTGGCTATTTGCAGCTCAGCCGTGCAGATTACATGCTTGTTCCAGGAGTTGAGAAAAAGCAGCCACAGGACAAAGTGCCTTGCCAAACGCTCTAACAAGAACGCAGGAAGCCAGGAAAAGA
>NW_009267230.1:4486274-4523294 GCF_000687185.1 Egretta garzetta
AGGGGCAGCCCTTGCCGCCCCACGGCCCTCTTGGACCCTTGTTGGCCTGCCTGGTCCCTGGGGGATCATTTTCAAGGTTTTTCGGGGGGTTTAATCCCCCTTGGGGGGCAGAGCAGTGCCCTGGGCTCCTGCAGGCGGTGGCTGGGTCCCTGTGTAATAAGTAACTAGAAGTAATTTGGTGATCAAATGAGTTAAGCAAGAGGAACAATCTCTCTGCACCAGAATTGGGAGCGTCCTAGGCTTAACCACAATGTTACCAAAACACATTGTACTAGACCAACGTTAAACCGCAATATTATCTTTGCTTAAAACCTCTGTACCAATCAACCATGTAAAAGATAGATTGTAAGACAGACCTGAAGGAGCCACGGTAACGGAAGAAGCAGAGGGGTGTACCGAAGATACCGAAACCAACCTCTGTGAAGATAAAAAGAGCCGCTTAGCTTGCCTGAATTTGCGAGCCCTTGGTGGAGCAGGAGACTCCCCGGCCGCCCAGAGCTGTTTTGCCTGCTTGATTGCTTGCTTGAATAAATTCGGTCGTGATAAATATAATCGGACCCAAACGCTTATTACAGCAGGCTGGGAAGAAGACTCATGCCTGAGCATGGGGACCTGACGAGCACCTCTCCCTCAGCGGGGCACGCCGGGCACCACGTGTGGCCGATGGCGGCAGCCCAGGGGCGACAGGGCACGCCGCTGAGGTTCCCGTTGGTCTGTCATGGGTGCCTCTCCTACTGCCACTCGCCCCTCTGCCCCGTTTCTGAATACAACGCAAATTCTCCCGTGCGTCATATTCGGAAACAGGGTGGAGGGGTGAGTGACAGTAGGAGAGGCAGCCATGACAGACCAACGGTCCCTATCGAATACAGGAACTTAGGTGAAATGCAAGAAGTAGGGCGAGCAGTTGTAGAATCACAGAATTGTTTTGGTTGGAAAAGACATTGTAAGATCACCGAGTCCAACCATTAACCTAATGCTGCCAAGCCTGCCACTAAAACATGTCCCGAAGCACCACATTTGCAGGTCTCTTAAATACCTCCAGGGATGGGGACTCCACCACTTTGCTTCACTTTATTTCATCACCTTGAAGAAATGCCACTGATTCCCCTAAAGCAGCTCTTCCCTCAAACAAACTCTTGTTCCTCAAACCATTTTAGACCAAGTCCCTTTCTACCTTGCAGGAGCGGGGCTCATGAGCAGCGCTTACTGACAGAGGTTTAAACTGGATTTGATAGGAGAAGGGGTTTAAACCAGGCTTGCTAGAGATAAGCTTGGGGGTGGCATGTCAGTGTTTAGGGATGGTGTGCTAGCGAGGCCTTTGGTCTCCTGTCTCAGTGGAGGTAAGGGATGGAGATCCATGTGGTGGCAAAGACACAAGGGGTATGCATGTGTTAGAAACCATGGAAGCACCTGCAAATGGTCCTGTAGGAATTAGGGTGTCTCCCCCCAGAAAGGTGGTGGGATCAATAGCCCAGCTGAAGTGCATCTACACCAGTGGACATAGCATGGGCAATAAACAGGAGGAGCTGGAAGCTCTTGTGCAGCAGGAAAACTATGACGTAGTTGCTATCATGGAAACATGGTGGGATGACTCACACAACTGGAGTGCTGCAGTGGTTGGCTATAAACTCTTCAGACGGGATAGGCAAGGAAGGAGAGGCAGTGGGAGAGCCCTGTGTGTTAGGGAACGTTCTGATTGTCTAGAGCTTAATGATGGTGACAATAGGGTTGAGTGTTTATGGGTAAGTGTCGTAGTTTAACCCTGGCTGGCAACTAAGCCCCATGCAGTCGCTCACTCACTCCCCCCACAGTGGGATGAGGGAGAGAATCAGAAGAGTAAAAGTGAGGAAACTCACGGGTTGAGATAAAGACAGTTTAATAGGGAAAGCAAAAGCTGCATGCACAAGCAAAGCAAAACAAGGAATTCATTCACTGCTTCCCATGGGCAGGCAGGTGTTCAGCCATCCCCAGGGAAGCAGGGCTCCGTCACACGTAATGGTGACTTGCGAAGACAAACACCATCACTCCAAACATCCCCCCTCCCTCCTTCTTCCCCCAGTTCATATACTGAGCATGATGTCATACGGTATGGCATACCCCTTTGGTCAGTTGGGATCAGCTGTACTGGCTGTGCCCCCTCCCAGTTTCTTGTGCACCTGGCAGAGCTGAGAGTTGAGAAGTCCTTGGCCAGTCTTAGCATTACTTAGCAACAACTAAAACATCAGGGTGTTACCAACATTCTTCTAGTACTAAATCAAAAACACAGTACTCTACCAGCTACTAGGAAGAAAATCAACTCTATCCCAGCTGAAACCAGGACAGTAAGAATCAGGGGCCAGGCCAATAAGGCAGGTATCATGGTGGGAGTCTGTTATGGATCACCCAAGCAGGATGAAGAGGCGGATGAAATATTCTACAAGCAGCAGGGGGACTTTAACTTACCAGATGCCAGCTGGAAATACAAAACAGCAGAGAGGAAACAGTCCAGGAGCTTCCTGGAGTGTGTGGAACAGCTGGTGAGGGAGCCAGCTAGGGAAGGCTCCTACTGGATGTGTTATTTGTGAACAGAGAAGGCCTGGTGGGTGATGTGATGGTTGGAGGATATCTTGGGCACAGCGATCATGCACTGATAAGAGTTTTCCATTCCTGGAGAAGTAGGGAGGGAGAGCAGCAGAACTGCTACCTTGGACTTCCGGAAGGCAGGCTTTGGCCTGTTTAGGGGCCTGGTTGGCAGAGTCCCTTGGAGGCAGTCCTGAAGGGCAAAGGAGTCCAGGAAGGCTGGGCATTCTTCAAGAAGGAAATCTTAAAGACACAGGGGCAACCCATCCCCATGTGCTGAAAGGTGAGCAGGTGGGGAAGAAGACCAGCCTGGCTGAACAGGGAACTTTGGCTGGATCTCAGAAAAAAAGAGGAAAGTCTATGATCTTTGGAGGAGGGCGCAGGCATCTCAGGAGGACTACAAAGATGTTTGAGGTTATGCAGGGAGACAATGAGAAGAGCCAAAGCCCAAGTAGAAATTAATCTGGCTACTGCTATAAAAGACAATAATAAACATTTCTATAAATGCATTAGCAAGAAAAGGAGGACTAAGGAGAATTTCCATCCTTTATTGGATGTGGGGGGGAAACATTGTGACAAAGGTTGAGGAAAAGGCTGAGGTACTTAATGCCTTCTTTGCCTCAGTCTTTACTAGTCAGAGCAGTTGTTCTTGGGGTACACAGCCCCCTGAGCAGTGATGGGGAGGAGAATGAAGCCCCCATAATCCAAGGGGAAATGATTAGTGACCTGCAACAACACTTAGATACACACAGGTCTATGGGGCCAGATGGGGTCCACCCAAGGGTACTGATGGAGCTGGCAGAGGTGCTCACTAAGCCAACTCTCCATCCCTTTTCAGCACTCCTAGCTAACTGGGGTGGCTAACTGGGGAGGTCCAGCTGACTGGAGATGAGCAAATGTGATGCCCTTCTATATAAAGGGCCAGAAGGAGGATGCGGGGAAGTACGGGCCTGTCAGTCTGACCTCGGTGCTAGGGAAGGTTATAGAGCAGATCATCCTGAGCGCCATCATGCAGCAAGTACAGGATAAGCAGGTGATTGGGCCCAGTCAGCATGGGTTTATGAAAGGCAGGTCCTGCTTGACCAAACGCATCCCCTTCTAGGACAAGGTGACCCACTTAGTGGATGAGGGAAAGGCTGTGGGTGTTGTCTACCTGGACTTTAGTAAAGACTTTGACACCATTTCCCACAGCATTCTCCTGGAGAAACTGGCTGCTCATGGCTTGGACAGGCATACTCTGTGCTGTGTAATAACCTGGTTGGATGGCAGGGGCCAGAGAGTTGCAGTGAATGGAGTTAAGTCCAGTTGGCGGCAGGTCACAAGCAGTATTCTCCAGGGCTCAGTGTTGGGCTCAGTTCTGTTTAATATCTTCATCAGTGATTTGGACAAGGGGGTTGAGTGCACCCTCAGTCAGTTTGCAGGCGACACCAAGCTGGGTGGACATGTTGATCCGCTTGAGTGTAGGAAGGCTCTGCAGAGGGATCTGGACATCCTGGATCGATGGGCCGAGGCAGTTGTATGGGGTTCAACAAGGCCAAGTGCTGGGTCCTGTAATTGTGTCACAACAACCCCATGGAACGCTACAGGCTTGGGGAAGAGTTGCTGGAAAGCTGCCTGGTGAAGGAGTTGGGGATGTTGGTGGACAGCCGCTGTATATGAGTATGCCCAGGTGGCCAAGAAGGCCAACAGCATCCTGGCTTGTATCTGGAATACAGTGGCCAGCAGGACCAAGGAAGTGATCGTGCCGCTGTGCTCAGCACTGGTGAGGCCACACCCTGAATGCTGTGTTCAGTTTTTGGTCCCTCTCTACTGGAAAGACATTGAGGTGCTGGAGCATGTCCAGAGAAGCGCAACAAAGCTGGTGAGGGTCCTGGAGCACAAGTCTTCTGAGTAGCAGCTGACATAGGGTTGTTTAGCCTGGAGAAGAGGAGGCTGAGGGGAGACCTTATCACCCTCTACAACTGCCTGACAGGAGGCTGTAGTGAGGTGGGGGTCGGTCTCTTCTCCCAGGTAATGGGCGATAGGATGAGAGGAAATGGCATCAGGTTGCGCCAGGGGAGGTTTGTATTGGATATTAGGAAAAATTTCTTCATGGAAAGGGCTATCAAGCATTGAACCAGGCTACCCAGGGAAGTGGTTGAGTCCCCATCCCTAGAGGTGTTTAAAGGATGTGTAGATGTGGAGCTTAGGGACATAGTTTAGTGGTGAACTTGGCTGTTCTAGGTTAACAGGTGTACTTGATGACCTCTCTTTTCCAACCTAAATGATTCCATGATTCTACCTTTTCTTAACAATAGTCTTAATCAAGAATGAGTAACATTGGGTTTTTTTTCCCTTGTGTCCCAAACAAAAAAAAGACCAACAAACATAATCATCCAATTGTTGATAATTTTGCTAATGAGAAGTGGTTCATGTTTATGTTGGTCATTTATTTCCCTGGACTTATCACCATTTGTTTCACCTACATTAATCCACCCACCCCTCTCCTCTGACCTCAGGTTTCCACATCCTTCCAAATTTAACTTGGGAAACAGAACCTACCCTTTCTCCTTCTTGGAGCAGAGTAAGTGCTATAAAAACACAAGGCAGTACCTGCACTGAAATTATCTGCAATCATCTGAAAAGTATCAAAGATAACTCTTGATACACTTTGACATACTCTTACTTGGAAAAACTTGCAATATTACCAGAAGCATTCTTATTGCATTAACTGGAAAAAAAAAAAGAAGAGCTGAAACTCAAGTCTGTGACTTGTGCCTGTTCCTAACTGAGAAGTTCTGAAAACAGAAATCTACTGACCTAGATTATGGAATACTGCTCAACACCACACACTTCCCTGCAAATATTAAAATTTAGAAATAAAAGTTAAATACATCAGAGGCAAGACTTGGGAGATCACTTGGAGTATGAACAGAACTGCAATAGCAAAACTGGAGTAAATGTACGTTAAGTTTTTTTGGTGTGAAACATAGTTATCAGCAGAAAAGTTATTTCAGAAAGACAAAAGACCAGCATAACCTGTTCATGTCTTGTGCATGTTATATACAGTTCATGTTGTTGAACATGTACACATTGCATAGCAGTAAAATATAGACAAAATAAATTTCCTTGTAGAATGAGATTTTAAAATCTAAAGAAGCAGGATGATGCATAGATTTTGGTCCTTTTAAGGAATAGATACAATGTGGTGCTTGTGTGCATGTAATGAAAGTAGACAGAAGTCACTTCTTGACTTCTTTATTTAACAGATACAACATATTTATTAAAATGGAATAGGGAAAATAATTTGATGGGTTTCCAATACTTTCTTTGACTTGCAATACAAATTAGATTGCTCGTTTCTGTGATTTCATCCCATACCTTCTATTTACAGAGGCAGGCTGTGGTTGAAGTGACAGTTATGAAATAATGCTTACCTTTGTTTTTAAAGTATCTGCCAATAAACTCATGCACTGAGTTACGATTGCATCACTATTCCCTGGTATGGCCACACTTACAACCTGAGTCATCTACATGAGCTTCTATCACCACCTTGCCTTCTGTAGTTGTCATTTCTTGTTCTGATAATTAAGATAGCTACCAAGTAGATTTTATATCCTACTTTTCTCTATTACTCTATCTTTAAGTAAAGAAAAAGGAAAATATTTTCCAAATATTTTTAATCCTCAAGGGAAAGGTCACACAATGTATTTATTTCAACAGTATAAAAAAAAAAGCTTTCTATTGTTAAAAAATTTGGTAGTAGTAAAAGAAACTCCATTTGTCACATTTACATTCTACAATTTGTAGATACATTTAGAAGAGCACGAATACAGGCCACACAATCAATAACTGCAGCAGGAGATACAACTTTCTCAGAATTTCTTTCTGAGGATTTGTTCTTCCAGAGATTCAGTGCGGACATCTGAACTTTCATTTCATAGTTCATTTTATCTGAGCTAATAATTCTGTTATTGTATTAGTCAATCAGTGAAGCCGTTCTAATTTAGCCTGTAGTGATTTAAAATTCCCAACAGTAGTCTGCACCGTTAATGTTGGGGTCATAGACTGAAGTTCAACCAGGTAGCAACTAACAGCATCCAAGCAAACGTTTGTGAATCGTCGCCTGTAAAGAAAACATAGAATACGTGCATCAGAATTCATCTGAAATAAAAAGTGAGTATTCTTTGAGTTTTAATGGAATAACATATCAGCAAGACACCTGTCAGCTACTTTTAAGTATTTAACTATTTACTAGAAAATTTGATTTTTGAAATCTAATGCTTGTGGCTAAGGCATATTGGGGAAATAAATGAATCACTACTATTTATCTGATATTAAACAATAACTATTACAGTTAATAGCAACATGAAATATTTAATATCTAGATATTTAGTTATGAATACAATCAACGTATAAGTTATTAATTCTGATAGCAATTTAAATATTCAAAATAAGTATCAAATCACAACATTTAGGTATTAATATCTAAGTAGATATTAAAATTAGACAACAATCATTAAGGTTCTAATAAGTTAAGAGTATTGAAACTGGCTAACCACGAAAGACCAAAAAAGTGAGAAGAGACAGATGTAAACTCTCTATGTGAACAGGGGATATTTACCTGTATATTTTCAAGAGAATCAGAAAAATCTATGGTTACAAGAGTTATCAAGAGCTTGCCTAGTTCTGCTCTGTGTTTCCGAGACAGGATATTTCTAACTGAAGTTTGTATAGTCTATTCACAAAAGTTGCAAAAGGTAGAGCTTCTGTAATATGCAGGCAACTTGTTGAAGTATATAGCTATTCTTTTAGCTAAATCCTTTTTCTAATATTAAGCCTAAATTCTTTCCTGTTGCAGACTAAGCTGAATTTTAGTCTTGGAGAGTGATTAATCACCAACCTCTTAACAATTATTTGGGAAAATCTATCCCCGTGTTTAGTCTTCTCTTTTCCAGAATACAAGAACTCATTTCATTCACAATATGCCCTATTCTCATTTTTCCCCACTTTTCCCAGATTGCCTCTAATTTGTCTGTACCACTTCTTAAAGCATGTTGCCAATATTTATAAAATAATCCTCTCAGTTACTCATGATTCTTCAGTGAAGTGGAGAAAATTATCGAAGTAGTAGTTTGTAAGGGAGGGCGCTACAAGTTTCTACCAACTGGTTTGGAATAAGGAGTCTCAGTTATCACTGCTACGAAAGAAATACTGAATTAATCCAAAAGAAAAGAAGAAAAGCTTTGGGGACTGCTGAAGAGCAGTACCTTAGGATATTTTATATCTTTCACTATTTATTAGGATATAGTTCCCTTTCTTACCTCAGAAGTACTCTGCTTGGATCATGTACATATCCCGATAATAATACATGAATAGACTCTAAGAGGTGTAAAGGCTTTTTCATTCTATTCCAATATGGGTCCTAAAAAAAAGATTCCAAAATATTAAGGAGACAAATATTAAGGAGACAAGAAAAAAGACGTGTGTGTGTGTGTACATACAAGTTGCCAGCTGTGGTAATTATTTATTATTGTAACAAAAATGTATGAGAAATGGGAATTCTATCTTAATCTATATTAAGTCCATATTTAAGTGCTATTTTTACTTTTGAGTACTAAAACATACATGAATTTAACTCAGTTTTCCCTTACCTAACAGTCTGTAAAGCAAGAGATTTTTAGGAAGTTCTGAATTCCTTACACTGTAAGAAATGTGGGTAAAAAGCAAGCCAATTCTCTTCAATTCTGTTTAAGCCTATTCTACAATCCAAAAGTTAAAAATATGACTTCTTATTCTTTATGTCTATTGCATCAATAGAGTAGACAAGATGCAGTAATAGAGCAAATTTTAATCACTATTAGGAAACAAATAAATTAATATATATAAGATACACTGTTCCTCCTGCAACATAACAATTCTAATCCTATTTAATCCTAAACCAACTTCAGGTGAAGTAAAAGGATTAACAATTTCACTCATACTTTAGGATCGAAGTGAATAACACCAATAGGGGAAAAAAAAAGCAGCATTAAGAGCCTTTGAGTAAAAAAAGAGAACAAAAGCTATGAAGTTGATATTTTGATATGACACACATTATTTTATGTTTCCTGCTAAAGACAGATCTTGAAAGTAGTTGAAAACAAAATTTTGATTTTGTAGTTATTTTCCTTACCCGTGCTTTAAATAACTGGTCATATACTTCAAGAAGCCTTGGCAATGGCACTCCAATTTCTTGCATGGTGTATGTTACAAAACCTACATCCCAGTTCAAAGTGCAAACCTGTTGCTCTAGAAACTGCACTAAAAAATCTGGAGAACAAAAATAGTGGGATGTTTAGATTCCACCTTGTTAATGGGAGTCTAGCAAAGAAAGGCATTTGAAAGTGATTTACTCCAAGTTTAATTTTCTGTCTTCCACACAGTTGGTACCTTTCTCCTCTGAAGCGCATGTTAATAGTTTTCCCCCAGTCTGCACTGAGGGAAGGATATACAAAATGTAACCACCTCCAAAGATGGTATTAAGCTATCAGCAGTGCATGATGGGGATTACTCATACAAAGTACTTTAATTATTACAGTTCTACCATGGAAATACGCTGTTAAGAAAAGTTCATTAGCTTTTGTTTCAGCACAAAAGAACATACTATCATTTCATTTGCTAGAATAGCCAGCCACACTACTGCATCTTTCATCATGTTTAAGTGTCAGTAACAATTAACAATATATTAATTCAGCATTAGTTATTTTACAATACTGAAAATGTATTGTTCAGGACTAAATATTCTTTTACAATACCAATATAGATTTTTATATAATAACAAGTTGTCAAAAGGTGTGAGCATCTCAAAAACAGAAAGAAGTTCCAAAAAGGATCAAGAAATCTGAATTCTGTTTTTAGAATTTGCCCCTGGAGATAGCATTAGATAGTTCAAAAGACGGCAGATAAACGTGGTTGCCTAAAATCTTATTGTATGTATAAATACACATTTTTACTTTGTACTTTGATAAAAACAAATGTCACTATTTTCTAAAATGGGATCTGCACAGCCATCCAAAAATAACTGTTGCTGCCTTCTAAGCTTCAATTACTTCCCATTCAGGGTGAAAAACTGTAAATTCTGGTTAAACACCTAAAAATGTTAGGAAAAGCTGCACCTGTAAGAACTGTAATGGTTTTTTAATCATACAATTATACTGTGTCTACAAAATTATAGATGCCAATAGGAATCCTTTTTCTACTTTTTGTCTAACCTCCCTTTTCTCAATCCCTTGTTAAAGTCACGGTAATAATGAGCAAGTATCACAATGCTTTTATTCCTAATTTCCTGGACAAAACTGAAGAGTACTACCCAGCTACCCTCCAGATCAACTCCATTACTAGCAACAGTTGAAATATTTTGTTGCTTCAGCTACAGCAAAAAAATTCACAAATAACTACAGTAATTATGTATCACAAGCATGTAATTACGTATCACAAAATTATCACTGTTATTCCATTTTAGATTTAAAAAAGAAAGACACATTTCTTAGCTTAAAACTTTTTTTAAGAGGCTAAAAAGAAAGCTGAGACGCATTCATGGCATGAGGGTATTTGTTTACTATGCAGGCTAAACAACTTGCCTAGGGGAAAGTAACGGGGTGTGCCAGCATGTATCTTTCCAAGCAATACCATCTTCAGACTAAGGGCTTGCATTCTGTCAGCGGGACTCAGAGACACACTATCACTCAACTCTGAAAGTGAAGAGAAATCATTTAGACAGAACATCAGAAAACAAGTTCGACGTTTAGACAGAACTACACTGAGGTACACATCAAAATCTTATGCTATTGTCAGTGCAAAATCAGCACATGGGAGTGAAAATATAACTTTTTCTGGTGTGTATGCATATATATTCACAGATTTTTATGTTTCCTTGAAGTCCCCCACAAATCTACTTAGAAAACCATAAAATAAACCCCCAACCCTACCACCAAGCACAACAACAAACCCACAAAAACCCGACTACTGCTTAGCTTTTCCCTCAAATCACTGTCAGTGTTGTCTGCGCAATGGCAACCTTGAGCACAGTATCGAAGAAAATAAAGAAACAGGAAGAGAGAATGAATTACCAACTCGTGGTAAAGGGTGAGGCAGATTACCACAGCTGAGTGGCTGGGCTTGCAGAGCTCTGCCCACTACTCTGCTTCTCTGTAAGTGGACAAACCCCTTACAATTCCACTCCTGTCAACCTTATAGAAACACTGAACTACCTGAAGATTCTTTAATCTTTGTCATGATGAATTCAACATTTTTGTTATAATTTCCTAATAGTAAAACCTTTAGACAAAATTTCACAGGTATTCTGAAGTCTATATATAACTGCATGTAAGAACAAGAAGGGATGAAATTACTTCTTAAATGTTATCTGGAATGTGATTATTCAAGCCATACATGCAAAATGCTCCAATATATATGTAAAAATAGTACTTTTTTGTCCCTTAGGCACACAAGCCAAAGGTAATAACATTAATGAATTACTAGTTAACTATGCTTATCAAATATATTACAGAAAAGTCCAGAAAAGGTGCATCTCACTTGGACAGCATATCAGTAACGCACATAGTCAGTCTTAAAAGCCTTAAGTCAACCATTTTCCTGTAGTTCTAGCTTGTACCACTCTTAGTCAATTAAGACCCACCTTTCTCAATGATTTCTTGCCAGAGGGTTTGCACCAAGATAGGATCAGAATGACCCGCACAATGTATAATTGCAAGCTTACACTCTGAGAGCTTAAAAGGGTCAGCAAATTCTCCATACAGCTGAAAGAAAAATTGCCAGGCTTTAAACTTCAAGTAGGATAAAAAGGAAATTTTTAACATTAGTTTTTCTTTATTTTGTATGGTAGACATCAGACTAGTAAAGGTGCAATTTAAGTAACTGTTGTCAAACACTAAAAGACTTTTTTTTTTTTACTATGTTTAGTTTCACTTCTTAAATAAAATTTTGTATGATGTTATAATTAATACCATTAATTTTCTAACAATTTTCCCAATAAAAAAAACTAAATCCAAGAGCCTTAATAAAGAAGACAAAAACATGGAAGAAATTAAAGTACTAAAGATTGGAGGAATATGAAAGTACAGAAAAAGACAGTCTAGGGCAACAGACATTCTCAGACTAGGAATGCCAAACTGTCTATTAGTTTTCCTAATTAGCATAGGATCATTCTTTACAAGCTTCCCCCTTTGCAAGTTGATTCTAATGCAGAGAAATTTTTATCACCTTGGTTATATCCATCAGCTCAGCATCAAGCTGGGAGATCGCGTCCTGCACTGACGAATGATGGGAATACTGCCGTTGTAATGTTTCTTGTATTTGAAGCTGAATCCTTGCAACCTTGTTTAAATAAATAAATAGATAATAAAAAACCCAAACCTGTTTATACAGAACTGGTAATAAAAATGTCATGTGCCAATGATACAAAGTGAAATAATGCCTTTACAGTGTAGTTTGGATTAATATTTTTTCTTACTTCCATTTTCTCTTCTAGTTCATGTAGGAATTCACCATCTGCAGCTATAGAGGATATGGCAGTGGAACTTTTGGCACTCAAAATGGCACGGGCAATGTATTCAAGACGCTGCTGAAGAGAAATTTCTGTGCTGCAAAACAAATATTCAAAATAAAACAGGTACTTAATATAATTATTTGGGGGTTAGTTATATTCTAACTAGACTCTGGGAATTAGCATGTGGTTTCTCCTGTTTTTACTAAATCATGCAGGACGTTATCCAACTATGTAACCCCATCTTTGTTGCTGCAGGCTCAGTTCTACTGTACTTCTCAATCCACTGCTCCACAGTTACACTATCACATTATAAAATTCTGTGTAAGAAATGACCACTTAATATATGGCACTTGCAATAGGAAGTACATTGCAAGCTAATGTATAATACATAAACATATAATTTCTTTCTAATAACAGCCTGGATTAAAAGCTAATATATTCCATTCATTTCAAATTTTTTAATGAAACATCCTTGGGCATTGGCCTTTTCTTGACCTTGTCCTTTTCTTAAAAAACCTACACATAAGGTTTTGATTTCAGTTCATATGTTTTTTTTTTTCCCCAGTTACCTCAATATATGCAACAGATCACACATAATCCATACCTATGCAGGTCAGCCAACTTAGCCAAGACTCTGGCTGCATTACTAAAATTTCTGTTCTTTTCAAAGTATCTCCACAGTAAATCCATATAACGGACTTTATTTTGGTCAATCTTGGTCATCCGCACAAGGTAGGGTTCCAAAAAGGGTGCAGTAACCTGCAAGAGCCATAAAGATAACATTTATATTCTTGCTCTCACTTCTTCTTAAAGCATCGGCATTATTATGAGGTCACCTGTAACAGTTTGTCCGCCAAGTCAACTTGTATCAACCAGTTGTAAAGTGCAATACTGAAGAGTTCGTCTGTTGAACGCTGAGCCAGCTTTAGCATTTGTTCAAACTACGGGAAGAAAAGGCCAAAGCTGTTATTCCAGAAGCAGTTACATTACACCAAGCACCGAGTACATATGTGACAATACTTAGGTTCATGTTATTTGCATGTCAACATTCTTATGAACACTGCATATAAAGAAGCCAATTCATGACAATTCTTGACTTTCATCTACTTTGCTAAACTATTCCTTTTTGGTTTTTTTTTAATAATAAATTCTACACCCCTTCAAATCTTCTAGACTGCAGTCATGACTTTTTTGTGAGTTTCTTACATGGTGCCCTGCTTCTTCATTGCTTAGCATGTTGGGATCAGATGACAGCACTGGAGGACCTGGCTTTTTGGGTACACTGGGAGACTGAGGAGCAGCTTTACTTTGATTCACTAACTCTTGAAGGGTGTCAGTGATACACTTGTAGCTGTTCAATCTGTAAATACAGCAAAAGAAAATAAAACCCTCACAATTTTCATTCCCACTATCTATGAAATACTCTTCTCAAATGCTGTTATTGTATGCCTTTTTAAGTACAATTACTATAGTTTTAAAAAGGTCACAGATTATTGTCAGCTAGTTGCCACAATCTAGTTTCTTCTCAATAATCTTTCTAACAAGTAGTTCTGTAATGTTCAGATCACAATGTTTTCCGCATCTATCAGCTTACACTCTGTTCCAGCTTGAGCTGGTGCCATATTAATGATAATCAAGGACAGCATGCTGGGCAAAAAATCTATATTGTGTCCCTTATTATAAAATGCTTGTTTATCATTACTCTGCCTACCTGCCCCAAAAGAGTTACTTTTCCAGTCACTTGAAATAAAGCACCCCATACAATAGTAATAAGGTATCCTGAAAACTTGCCTCTCTTGAAAAGCTTGGAGTCCCACAACGTCCTCTTCTGGTTCTCCATTTTTATAGAAATGAAGGCCAAGACCCTGGGGATCTTTCTTCTCAGCAGCTGTAAGAGAGAGTTCTACTACTCCCTCATAGAAACGCACTAGAAAAAAACAACAATAAATATTACTGTTAATTATTTTACTAAATCTGTGACAAAATGGTACGTGACATCAAACACTTCCCTGCCTGTACCTAACCTGTGGGATTATGTGCAAGTTTACATACTTGTACAGAGGCTGAAATCTTGACTGTTACAATAGTTATATCTACATTTAAACTATGTACTAGCTTCTACTGCACAAAGCAGGATTCAGAAATATCTTTCAAACAGTTTAGTACAAAACCTTACCTGCAAAAGTGTAGTCATTTACACTCTGCTTACACACAGCCCAACAATTTTCCTAAAGACATTTCTATCACTTATATGAAACAAACAGACAGTGCAATGTGACGTAAGTGGATGGGAGTATTTTTAGAAACAAGTGGGTTTTTTGATTGGTTGGTGAAAGCTAGAAAGGCTTGACCTGTATTGATTGTAAGAGTTGTTAAGAAACTGTTTATGGTAAAACACTTATGAGTTGAAAGTTAGTAAAAAAAAAAATGAACAAAAAAGATAGCAGAAATGATTTACCAGAACATGGTCAGTGATTGTGTCTTACCTTGCCTATATTGCGCACAAACATTAGCAAGGTCTACTTGATTGCTGATCTTCTGGTACTCTTTCAGTGACTCTCTTAGCATCTTCTCTTTTTCCTGTTTGCTTTGAGCCTGTCGAGACCGCTGAAGCAGTTCATTTGCCTAAACACAGATGATGGGAAAATGGAAATTATTCACATAAGCATACCATAAACAGATCATGGATGTTGTAAGTTAATGAGTTGTTATCCCAAACTTCAAATCTGAAACAATAGAAACATCATCCCCTCAAAAGCTCTCTCGTCACTTGCTCACACTAGGTTTCCAGCAGAAAGACTGTTCAACAGCAATAGAGAGGAAGTCTTACGATTTAGGCAACCGACTTTCGCCAGTTACTTTTTCAAAGTTATTTGAAGCACTACAAAGAGTGCTTATTTCTTAAAATTTCTTATTAGGTTTCCACAAATTTCATGAAACTAGGCAACAGACAGAAAACAAAAGACTATGCTGAGGAAAGACTGGAGTAAGAACAGTATTTTATCAACATCAGGAAGACAAGTTTTATTAGACATCACATTGGAGGTGGAGACCCTGTGAACGCTACAAATAACTGCAAATGCTTCAAACTTGCATAATTCTCAGCTTTAATCAACTACAAGACACAAATAGGTACACAACTTGCCTTCATTAGTTCTTGTGCCCTTGAAACTATTTGAGCATAATGACTTAGAAGCTGCCCAACTTATCTATTTTGTACACATTCTAAAGTTGTGTTTTGGTACTGTAAAATCTGGAATTGCACTTACCTTGGAACACACAGCATCATCAGTGCTATACAGAAGAGGACAGATATCTTGCAAATGGGCAATGATGCCATCCACAGCAGCGTTATCTCTGATATAACAATTTATGAGAGAAGCAATGAGTGCTCCAGTCAACTCTCTGTCTCTAATTACCAAGTCTTTGAAAGCAGTAATCTTTAGATGTTCTTGAAGTTCCTGAAGATAAGATAGGATTTAATCAGTTCACCGAAGTTCTTACTTTATTTTGTTTAGAAACATCATGTTTCAGCAGCAAAATTAGCTGTTTCCAGTAAATAAAACCACAAAACTCCAATGACCAAAGTGCACAGCATGTATTATTTAAAATGCACATTACATAGCAAAATGGAAATAATAAAGAAAGCCCTATCAATGAAGGCATTAGACCCTTGGATGCCAAAGGACAGTGAGAACTCCTCTTAGCAGACTTCCTCTGCCATCTTCATTATGTGTCACTTATTTCATATCTCTGTGAGAATGGAATTAGCAGTTCCTCTTACTTCACAGGACACTGCCAGAATGCACACCTTACAAGATGAATATGTTACTGTTTTTAATAACGGGAACCATCTGAGTGCTATCAGAGATGAAAAAAAATTACAGATACATAAAAAGGAGGAATTTAAATAGTTTGAGGTCTGTACTCTTTATGCTTATTTATATTAAATTAATTGAAAGTTATTAATTTTTGAAAATTATTAGGAATATTTGCTCACATGGAGTTGCCAGTAGTGTTTATGGATGATCACTAACAGCATGAAATACTATTACAAAACCGTTGAAACTACTGAAGACAGAGGAAAAGGTTCTATTTGTCAATTAGTTAACTCATTGTCCAACAGAAGAGAAAAGCTTCCTGTGTTACAAATCGTGCTAACTCCCCAAAGCAACAGTGTGAAGAGCTCCAGCTTCTGTGCATTTGTAAATTTTAAAAATTTTTCTTTTTATTGTCAAAGATCAAATAATCTGTTTTCGTATCAAGTGCTAGGGCAGAATCCCTAGCATTCAAATTAACAGTTTCTTCAAGGGCTGGTGGCAAATTCAGCATTAGCAAAGGGTACACAGCAGCAGCATCCATAGTTCTGCAAGTTACCTTCTTTATAAACAAGGAGAGGCTGAAAGAACCGTGATTGTCTAGCCTGGACAACAGAAGACTTAGGGGACAGTGTGTGGGATCTTTTATGGGAAGGTGTAAAGAAGGCAGAGCCAGACTTTTCTCATTGGTGCCCAGTGACAGGACACGATGCAATGGCCAATAGCTGAAGCAAAGGAAATTACACCTGAACATAAGAAAAATCTTTTTTACTCTAAGGTGGTCGAACACTGGAACGTGTTGCCCAGAGAGGCTGTGGAGTCTCCATCTTTTGAGATATTAAAAACCTTACCAGACACGGTCCTGGGCAACCTGCTCTAGTTGACCCTGCTTTGTGCAGAGGGGGCAGATAATCTCCAGAGGTCCCTTCCAACCTCAGCTGTTCTGTGACATGTTCTGGACCCCTATTTACACAAATAGTGCAAGGGCTTGAGACTTTACAACCCTACTGCTCTCCTCTGTTAAGTCTTTACCAACACTAAAGCAAAGAGTGAATTCCTCTCGGCTGAACAAAACTGGTCTATTCTTTTCTGCAGCTTTACAGAATGTGCTTAAGGTGAAAACAGAGGAATTTATAAACCAGATTCATTATTAACTGTCAATAAAAGTAAAATAAAAATCCATTGTTAGTGACACTTCCAATTTGCTAAAATTGGGTGATGAGGTCAATACTACACATCACTCTCTTAAGAAACACTTGCAATCTATATGATAATCCCTATGTGGTTTAAAATTAATTATGTTTCTCAATTAAATAAAGTAATACTCCTTTGGAAATATTTAGGTAGCAGAAGAAATTCAGATGTTAAATACACGAAAATTAAAATAGTATGATTCAGACCGTACCTTCTGAAGCTCACCTACAACAACACTGAATTGGTGCTCACACAGCAGCTTCCATAAAGCCAGTGCCTGGCAGGTTTTGCGAACAAGCTGCTGGATGCCTTGAAGTGAGGTCTTCTCAGTTAGCTGTGCCTCAGCTGAAAAAGCAAAGAGGTTGTCAAGAAGTAACTGTTCTACATGTTTCAAATTAGCATGTAAATTTTTGAGGTTCTACAATAACAAACTCTTAAATTTTTCGGTTTTTTTTTTCGCTTCCATTCTTGATTACTGTTTAGCTCTCTTTGGAGGAAAGTTTCATGTTAACATTTCCCCCAAACAAATATCACCTGTTAACATTTTTCTCAAATTGTGCAACACAGGAGTACTACTTTCTGAAAAAGAAGTATGGCTTTGTGCGAGTGCACTGAATTTACATATCAGTCTTAAATTTTTGCTTGTTCATAGTAATTATAAATGTATTTATGATGACCATAAACAAAATAAAAATAAAACCATACATACTCCCTTTTTGTTTGATTACCTGTATTTGCTTTTAGAAAGAACAATTACAACTACAACTTTGGTCAACACTATCTACACAGTTCCTTTAAAGGAACAACAACTACTCTGAAAACTAGTAACACTTAAATCTGGTAAGATGTATTATATTCACTGAAAGGATGATATGGACATAATTATTACATGGGTAGAACATAATTGCAACAATTTATGTCTTTACTTTTGAGTGGTTACAGTTCAGAAACAAGGCAGCAATAACTACATTGTGTCATTCAGCAATCCAAAAGGTTTTATGGGCTTTGGAATGCATAAAAATGAAAAATAAAATTATTAAATGTCTACCAAGTTCTACATAATGACTTTTAATGCAATTTGCATTACAGTATTTCTTTTTAATAGGACAACATACTTGTCTCACAAACGAATTGCCTAACATTTGCTATGCTGAAAATCTAAACAGGTATGCAGCTACTAAGTATTGTAATGAGAAGATGAAACAATTTTATTGAATATGGAGAATGTCACGAAGAGAAAAAAGGAGACAGGTAAGCATGCAAAGAAACCTCTAGTCTTGTATTTCAAATTGTCTGAATGGGGAAAACAGGATAAAGAGGACATGTACTTACACAGAATTGAAATTTAATTCTCTGTATGAGAGAGAGAAGTTTAAAAGTGCTTTGAAATTCAAGAACTTTTATTTTAGCTTAATAAATTGAGACACAATTTGTGTTTTGCAGTGGCTCAAGACCACTAGATGTTACTGTGCTGAAACCCAGATTCTCTTCACTGAGAGATATTCTCCTTTGTAGACTGCTTTAATTGCAATACCACAGCTTTCAATATCAAACTGAAAGGTAACATCTGCAGTGTGTAAAAACCAAAGTCTCTCGAACAATCAACCTAAAGGCTGGAACGTTTCCCTGTCTAGATTTCAGTTTTTATTCTGGGTATATACTTCATCTCTAGTACTGTTGTATGTAAATGATTTTTTCGTGTCAATGTCACTGCAGAAGCATGGCTCCTGGTGGTATAAAAGCAAAAGCAAGGTGCTAGCCAAGTTAGTTTCCAAACTACAGTGTTTTTTCTGAAGAACTTATTACTGAGTAATTGATTAATGTCAAATTTGTATGGAAATATTAATGTCAAATTTTTATTCAGAGGTTTTAATAAACACGGAAAGTGAGAAAGCCAACATCCAAATGCACCATTCCCTGATGCTTCCTGTTCAAAAGCAATCCCATACCATGATATTTCCTCTGGAGTTCTTGCTGAACTTGCTGAGAGCTTCCACCATCAGGCCTCATGAAACCGAGAAGCCTCTGTTGCAGATTGGCTGGTGTGCTGAAACTGCAATTCCAAAATAAAAAGAGATACTAATATGATTACAAATACTGAATATTTTAAAGGTGAATCTAACAACTCATTTTTAGCATCTGAATAGTTGAAGCTGGAGACCATACATACACTTCAACTCAACACAGGTACACATGGTATAGTTTTTCAAGAGTTGGACATTAAATACCACTAGTAAATTTAACACAGTGAATTATACCTTGGGTTTCCAAGGGCTCCTACTGTAGCAAACTGTGAGTTTCTATCCAGAAATTCTTGTAAACCTTTTAGTTCTTGTAGTACACATTCCAGCACATGGGATGGAACGCTGCTTTCTACCTGCAAAAGAAAGCAGACTTCTTTACAGAAAACTTAGTTTCCAAACTTTTTTCCCCAAAATTTACGATTTTAAGTTAAAGCCACTAAAAAGACAAACACAAAGAGGGTGCAACAAAAAAATAGTATAATAGTAATGCTATCACTAGAACACAACATTATTATACAACAGTCCTGATGGGGGGGGGGCACACATGTGAAGAGGCAGTAGTCCTCTGAAGATACGCACTATTCAAGATGATACTTTCTTTGCCCCTCTGATGACCAAGTCAGCTGTGGTTTATTATTTCCAGTTCTGAACTAAAACAATAACTGAGTACTGCTAAGACAGTAACTGCCAAGGCCTTCCAGACTCTTCCAGTTACCTTACAACTGGAGGAGGAAAGCTCATGTAGCAGTTAATTTGCACTGCTGAAATTACTCAGTTCAGGATTCTATTAACATCCACAGTCAGAAAAGATTTTGTTACTTTGATCATGGACAAAAAGTAAAACACCAAGATGTTTGTCAGGAAAATGCTGGAATTTTTTTATGTCCTTACATAACTGCAATGTTTATCCTAACCCACTAAAGCATTTTATTTTCAGGCTTTGTCTGTGGGGGGAATGCATAAATGAAGGAAGTGCAATCACTGAACATGGAGAAAACTGGCCATTGCAAATTAACAACAGAGATCAAGTTACAGTTAGGTTTCTTAAAAAGTAACACTCAAAATAGTAGCTTAAAAAGATTTAAAATCTACAATGAACTCCTCAGTTAAGAGCGCAGCACTTAAGAAAACATTCTAAAGACCTTTTTTTCCCTTATCAGTTTGTAATTGGGAACAGAAGTATAACAGGGCTTAAGACATACACTATAAGGAACTTGTAAAAATACAAAATAATATTTTACATACTGCAACAACTTCTCGATTGCCACTTTTGAAAACTCTCTCCACAACTATACTGCCATCCCAAATATTTCTGCAACACAAAACAGTAATGTGTTAAAAGCTGAGTAATTTAAGCAAGTATTTTTGCAAGTCTTCTATGCATAATTTCTTAAAAAAAGAAATGGTAATGCTTTTTACTTCAAGGTCTAAAGTAGGATTTAATTTGAACAAAAATTAAACATTAAGAAAAAGTTACCATTATACATTTGGAATGCTACAGACATAGATAATTAACAAAATTTCAAATTGTAAAGCTTTAATAAAATGAAGTTTGACACTCCTAAACACTTTAAATATAAGTTAATACTTTTCTCTGGAAATATAATGTAGACAAACAAGTGTCCTAACAAAAATTTCTTTCCCAACCAGCATGCGGAGAGATGGCCAACATATGAAAAGCTTTATTCTTACTTGGTGTATTTAGTAACACAGGACTCAACATCCAAGTAACAGTATCCCACTTTGTTGCTCTGATTTGAACATTCTGTTTAAAGCTTCTTAACAGAAAAGCCTTCAAGGCAGGATTTTGATCCTGCTGTAAGTCCTTCCACATTGCTGTTTCATCCTTTAGTAGGAGTTTGAAACATACAGCTCATAGGTTTGAAAAACAGAACCACAGTTTTCAGTTGTGTGTATACACTTGATTGCAGGATCAATGTCTAAGCAACTTTCCTATCCTAGCCATTCACTGAATGAATTATTATTAATACAGATGTAAAAAAGAATATATTACATCAACAGATACTTCATAAACACAACATAAAAATGCACTTCACTAATTTAAAATTTAAATGCTATTAAGACAGAATTCACTACCTACTAGCATTAGGAGACAGAAAAACTATGAAACAAATTGAGTGACAGAATCTGTTTTTACACAAACTCCTCACCCTATAATCCGAGCAAAGTATATGCAGATGCCATTGTGTCTTCCAGAAAACACTATCTCAGGACCCATCATTCCGCTAATAGATGTGCCAGGGTGAGACATGGAATTCCCAGATGGAAACATGGGAGTTGACATACTCGGAGGTTGTAAGCCTAGGGTAAAAGTAGGTAAATATTACTCATTTGAATGCAAATAAAAAAATCGTAGTTGAAAAAAAAAAAATCACTCCATTTCTCCAGCAAAGGAAAAGAAGGCATTACCTTGCCCAGGTGTTGTCAAAAAGCTAAGATTAGGATATGGACTATCAACAGTCAAGGGGGAGCCTAAAAGAGGAAAAAAAAAATGAAGGCAAGTTTGTTACAAACAAACAAATAAAAAAACCCAAACCAAAATACAACCCATAAAACACCTGTGCAAAAGCAGCAAAATTGTTAAATCAAGTACTTTAAAGTTAGAACCATTCCAACAGCTTTTATTTATAGTTAAATACCAAATTGAACTCATTTCTTATCAACCCAACACTCCGTAAATGAACTAAATGGATATGCTTCTTTCAAGAGTGGTTATTAAGCATTTTTTTCCAGCATTCACGTGTTATTTATTGCACGCCATCTGTTCCCTGCATTGAATATAATACTGTCCACATACTTTTTCTTGTTTTTCACCTTCTGACTGCTCCCATTCCCAATACGGGCACCTACTCTCAAAGCACTCACTTTCAGTCATTTAGATCTTTTCAAAGAATAACAATTTTACCTTCAAAGCACTCAACTGAAAGAAACTGGTATTATTAGTCTTGATTTTTACATAGGCAGTTGGACAAACACTGCAGTAGCACTGTTAACTTGGAACATTCAGTTTGAGACTGTCCACGGCCTCAGACTCAGCTGTGAATACTCAACCCTTCTGCAAATTAAGTCTAAATACCTAATTTAAGAGGCCCCAATATGAGGAACATGTGTGGTCATTCACAAAAATGTCCAGGTACTAACAGCATATAGGAAGACACATCACAGAAAGGGCAAGAAAACTGGTACTCTGAAAATCTGACTGTTGTCTTTGCCTTATTCACTGCAGTTCTCTTGACAACACACAACAGTGCAAAGGGTAATGAAGTCCTTCTCTACACAGTGCCAATGCGTTCTCAAGAGCACAGTCTTCTGTGCGCCAAGCGAAGCACAAACTTGCAGAAAAGCAGCGTGCGAATGCATGACTAGACTCTCAACAGTGAGAAAGAGAGGGAACTAAGTTAAAGGTGACTGCCCTTTTGATGCTAACATTCTTTTAATGTAGTTTCCCATGCAAAATTTCAAGGTGTTTTAATCAATTTCTGTCAGCACTGTCTGACCCACCACATGGGACATCCACAATACCAGAATCTTAGTTTCACATGACAGTTCTCTACCCTTTGAGCAAACAGAGTAAGTAGTGACAGAAGAACGGTGCCATCTTCCACCTGGACATGTCACTGAAGCAAAATGGAAACGTGGTTTGATGCTAGGTTTCAAAGAGGCATGTATGACAGCAAATGATAAAAATACCCAAACATTTAGACTTGGGGAAAAATATATTTACTTCTAAAAGGAGTCGTCTTATTGATTACAGAGCTTCCTGTCATTTCCCCCAATTTCCCCCACACCTTATGTTAATTTTCAGTCTGCTCCTAGCACCTGTTCTCCCCATAGCTGCTGTCCTTTCTAACTCAGATTTAATTTTACATTCTTATGCCTTGGCTCAGATCCTGCCCACATTGCTACTGTTCCACACCAACAGGCTTGCAAAGTGATGCCATTGAAGCATTAAAAATAGCCACTCTTCTTAGTGTTTTAATACTAGTTAAGAATTCTGAAAAAGAGGGTCAAATGTTTTTCCAAAACTTCATTACAGTTCCACACACCTTTCTCCAATACTTTTGAATTTGGATATATGTGAAAAATGGTAATGAAATGGAATTTCTTTGCATTCCAGGCAATCAAATTTTTTTCCCCAAGTCTGATGTGTAAAATTTAATGTCACATGTCATATAAGGGGAAAGGATGTTGGAAATTAATAAGTTCACGACTTTAAAAAAAATAATTAATTTGAGTAATGCAACTGGAGTTCAAAATTCCTCATTATAAATTTTTTTCTTAAAAATCCTTAAGATATGGAATTGAGTAACACATTAAAGGAAACTTCCTGAAGCAACTGTAGAAATTTAAGTGAATCTGAGTAATACAGAAAGGCCTCCACTCCAATAAGCATCAAGTTCTGAGGAGAAAGAATAATCACTATTCTCATTTGCCGGTGGCACTGACAACTTAAGCAGAAACCAAATAGAGCTTTTACATGGAGAAATCACTCCAAATGACTAACCCATTCCTTGATCACAATTACTCTTTTCTTCCCATAAGCAATATCTGCAGAGGTATGACAATAACACTGTAAGAAGATACTCTGCTATAGCCATGTAACAACCAACTAATCTTTGTAAAGTTTGAACTATAGTATTGACAAATTGTTCTCTGCCTGCTGATGTACCTCTGGCAGCAATGAATGTATACCTTCTTCACATAACCTTAACAAGATTATATGCAACATCCATACATAGTTTGAGATCACACCATCCTCTCACTAAATAAAAAAAAACCACACTTGAGAAATTGAAACAAATTCCAGCCAGTGAGTGGAAAAATCAAGGACTATTTCACACAAAAAGAACACAGGCATTTTTGAGAAGACCAAATGCAACATAGTCAGGGAAAAAAAACCTGTCCAAACCCATTAAATGCTTGCCACTTACCGGCAGGCACAGGAGAACCCAAAGTAAATCCAACGTTGCTTGGAGGAGGCAGAGCTGATGGAAATCTCATTTGTGCTTCTCCACCATACCTAAAGTTTACGTGCAAAGACAAAAATCCCTCATGCTTCATACACAGTCAATTTCATTCTCATGTCTTTCAGAATTAACAGCAATTTTGGGGTTCTTTTAAAATGGGGAATAAAAAAAACCAGCATAACTTTTCAGAAATATCTGTGAACGCATGATACTTCTGATGGAAAACTAACTGAATACATGCCATATGAAAAGCATTTACATATGCAACTGCAAGAATAAGTTAGTTGAACAACTAAGGTTTTTTTTGCAGATCTTTTAAGTTCTGTGGTGATATGATATGATCATGCTTTAAAGAGAAATTTACCAATTCTTGAAATCAGGCTTATGGTCTAGCATCTTTTTAAGGTTTGCCTCTACAGGAAAGTGGAAAGGAGGACAGGGACAAGATGACCCACACTTATCCTTCTATCGACCACAAGTAATTTCTATCCATCTCCCTCCCATAGTGCTACATAAGCACTTTGTTATGTCTTCCCTTGTTAACACCCATCTCTCCAGAGTTATCATCCACATCTTCTCTCAGATCTTATAATGCAATTGAATTAAACAAACAGCAACTATTCACAGTCTACTGAGATTAGCTGACTTCATCTATGTGACACCTGCACAAATTTTGGAAAAGAACAAGCAAGCTTTTGGGAACATAACACTTGAACTCTAGCACAAACATACAGTCAAGGCTGCATATTTTATCATCAGTCTCAACAGCTGTATCTTACCAAACCCCTTTTTTCCTCCAGGCTACATACTCTGTGAGGGCAGCCAAGAGACCCACAATATACCAACTTGTTTAAGGCAGCTAATTAAAATATACATATCTGCACCACGTCGAGTATACACAGTTCTTAGGATGCACAGATGCCAATTTAATCCTCCAGAGTGGAAACCCATACTTCCTCACTCAATTTGTAGTGGAAAAAACCAACACCCACCCACCCCCAAAACAAAACCAAAAAACCCCCCCATTCTCTATGACCAAGAGCCATCAGGCCCTGCACAGTGTAGGTCCATTTGAATATAAATTTCCTCAGTGTAATGGCATAAATAAGCATAAATAACTACAGTATGTTAAGGAACAAAAAGCCAAACAACAACAACAACAACAAAAAAACCCCAAACCTCACAATTTAAAAAAATGGTTTGTTTTTTTTCCAGATGTGTTGGTCTCATTAAAGACATTACTACACACCGTACTTCAATGAACTGGGATATTATGAAGATAAGTGCATTTCAGGCAGATTAAGCTACATTTTCAATAGCCTCCTCTACATGTGGAACACAAGTCTCCAAGAGGGGAACTAACCAGAAATCACCATTACAGGAAGCCTCCTTTGTTGATGAGCCCTAAGTGCAAAAGCATATTCCACCAGGTTTAACGGTCTATGCTCATTTTAAAACAATGCTTGCTCAGGCAGCAATTTAAAGAGCCTGTAGAATTTATGAGTGGCTGTAATGATCCTGAGCATACTATTTGGAACAACCTACAGAATTCAAACTTACCTGAAGAATGCTCGAGTAGCCCAGGCAGATACTTCTCTATCACATGCAGCATTAGAACAGGCCAAGATAAGGCAAGTGGCACAGGCCTGATCCTCCTAGAGCATATTATACTATTAGTGTGGCAATTTATATAAAGTCAATAAGAAAAGTATAGAAGTTATATTGTTCAGTAACTAAACAAAAAATACTTTTTGCAACATTTTATTTAGAAAACAAGGAAATCAGCTCTTCCCACTTATAGACAGGAAGTGAATCACAGTGAGGCATCCCACTGTAGCAGGTAAGTTTTTGTTATACACAGTTTTTACAAACTCAGTACGATTACTGGTAGGAAACTATCCCACGTCTGTCAATTATAACTAAGACTCATGCAATTTCTACAGAAATGTAAATTAAGACAGTGTTTGAAGAAAAAAATTATACAAATAATGGTTTGCATATTCTAATGGCATGTTAAAATAGCACTTACTATGTCCTATCAAAGCACAAGAGAATAGATTACAATGACACTCACTACAGATACTAATCACTACTAGCCAAATTAAAATTGTAATCTTCCTTCCTGCTTGTTTGTTATTTACCTTAAACAAAAAAAAAGAGACCAATTATACACATTGCTACTGTCCTTCAAAATGCAAAAACCTCTTGTAGTAGTAGTAATTTAACTTTTTTGGAAACTCCTCCCCTGCTCTCAGATGAACTCCTTTCCTAAACTAAGAGCTGCATTATACTTCTGCATATGTGTAAGACACATAAGAATTTCAGGGAGAGTAAATTACACCTCCATTTTTAGATATCATAAAATGAGAAGTTATTTCTCATTATACAATCTTGTTTTATGTGGACAATATAGGAGGAAAAGCTAATACTTTAATCGATGAATGAAATTTTAACTAGACATTTATAGCAACAACAAAAAGTTGCTAGAGAAAGTGATTAGACTTACAAAAACATTACAAATCTTCCATTTTTCATAACAGGTCAAAAGACCTTACCTGATGCAACTTGAAAAATCTTTCAATCTCTTCTCCATCTCCACCTATATTGCTAACAAGTAGATGCCGCAGCTGATCGACAGGTCTGAGTTTATGAAACATAAAGCTCCCCTAAAAGTAATCCAAAATAAATCAGAATAAAGTTGTCTTTAATCTGCCATCCCAGCACCTCCTCCTCACAATGCTTTATCTTTAGCATTCTGACTTTTGCTTTGCTGCACTATTGGATCAAAGTATAACACGAATGCTGCCTAAAGCCCAGTCCCCATTTACATGCAGAAAATGCCCTAGTGAGTCTACAAAAGGCACGAAAACCACTGCAATGGCTATAAACTCTCCATAGACTGTTAATAGACTGTTCTTAGCCTAACACGAAGCATACAATACAAACATATAGAAAGTTTATGCAGAAAAGAAAGGCTTCATGTATCTTGTAAATCCTCAAAACTGCCTGGAAAAAAAAATGCTTGACGAATTCAGGATCAAGGGCATGTTAAGACTCTACACTCAGTCATCTTGCCTGCATCCATACTAACTGCTGGAGGGGGTCCAATTAGTGCTTTTAACAAAACAGCTGCCATAAACAAATGCAGATTGAGTCTAGAGTTCGCAATACATTAATGATCAAACTTTTTTTTTTAAAAATTGCCTATTGGTTAATATATTAAGTGCCCTAAAATATTGTTAAATGTCATCAGAAAAGTGAAGCAGGGAAGTCAATTTTTTTTGTGGGTTTTGTTTTTTAAAACCTTTTCAAAAACCCTCTGGGGACTTACTCTATGAAAGAAATTACTTATTCAAATTTCAATTGCCAACAATATTTACTCAAATTACACTTTCTGGGCAGCCAGTGTCTGTTTCAAGTCAATATAATCATGAGTATAAGCAAGGTTAAAAGAACTTCTCAGATGATCTGTATCTACAAGGGTCTCTGGAGACCAACAAAAATTATTAATACACTGACCAAAAGAAGCTGGCCCAGTAGCTTTGTGTAAATTTAAAATAGGTACAGATGGTTTCAGCAATCTTCCTTACTCCTTTTTATGTTCAGAATACAACCCTTAAAACATATCCAAAATGAATAAACATTTACAGGCTCAGTCTTCTGACTTTATACTTAGTCTTCTGATTTCCTGTATTAAGAAAAGTAATACCCACCTGGGCTGAAAGCAAAACAAACTTCTTAGGTGGCAGCATGTGCTGCTGCACAACAACAGGTGAATCAGTTATTGGAATAATGTCTTTATTTAGCGGTGTTACAATCTTCTGAACCTTAAATTCATCAATGGCAGAAAGAGCCCATGAATGTCCATCAACACGGCTGGTCATCTGAAAAACAGATAGATATTAATCAAAGCTTGGTAACAGACATGGATTTTGTACATCCATGGTGATATTTTACTATTTACCATTTAAAATTACACAGAATAGAATCTACTCTTGATGCAAGAAAACCCAAAGAAAATAAGCAAGTTCTTGTCTAACAGAAGGTTACCACCAAATTTACAGCTATGCATATACTGCTGCTTTTGGGAGACAGGGATAGTGTTTTGTATTTAAATGTAAAACAACTTGCAAAGTGGGATTCTTTAATGCTGCTACAATACAAACAGCAACAATCCGCTAACCATATCGGAACTAAGTACCAAAGTTATCATGAATTTAAATTATTTCTTAGAGAAACAAAAAATGCTGCAACTGAATCATAAAGGTTTACAAGACCTTCACAGTCTGCAGTAGTACTTATATAACTCAAGAAGAGCCATATGGTAGTGAACACATTCCAGAAAACTATATATGCTAACAAGGAAGAACTGCTGCTCAAGAACAGGCTGCCATTTTGTTTGGGAAACGTAGCTGCCTGTTACTGTTAAATGCCTTGGAAAAAAGAGAGAGGTCAGCACTTAGAATATTTATGTGTCAGTTTTTGCAGGGAAGGGATCTGGAGTAACTATAAAGCTCCTTTCTAAGTTATTAAAAAAGCAGATCAAAACCCGACTTTGAAACTTTTCACTTACAGAGTCTCTCCATTCACTCCAACTCTACCAATGCTCCTCCGATAATACTATTTTTAACACGTGACTCTCCTCCTTGAGCGGAAGACTTAAGACTTCTGTCAGAGCTGGGTTACATGAAATGTTCTCCCTAAACTGACACAGAAGGCAACTAACCCCCTCCAAACCCCTCTTACAAACCAACTTACGTACCAATTAGGAAAAAGAAAAATCAGGTAAAAAAAAGGTGAAGTAATGGAGAGACTAATTATGACTGAAGTTTAATGAAGATGCAGAATATCAGTTTAAATAAAGAAACCCAAAGTCTCTAGCACCTACATTTTAAACAATCTTTGCCAAATTTTATCCTCATCAACAAACACCACCATGGACTATGTCTTCTTGTGCTTGGGCACAATATGCTGCATCCTATAGACAACACTATTTTCAAATACATTAATTAGAAGTCAAATCTTAGAAGTCAAGGCAACTGCTTTTGATAGATAGCTTGCAACAAGCTACAAAGTATGGCTGAACTAGGAATTCCTATTAAGTGATCAATTCACATGCGCTAACAAAACTGCCTACTAATATTTTTTTTCTTTGAAGCATATTGATAAGTAGCTTTGTAAGCATTTCCAAACTCCTCATGGAAGTTTTCTGTGAAATACCCATTTCCTGCAGATAGTACTATTCAAGTATCTGTTATCAGAAAGAAAAAAAAGAAAAAATCTAGATTCTATCAAAACTGTATAAAAGTTTACTTTAATACCTGTGTTTCCATCATTGGCTTTTGAAAAGGGAAAGAATCATGATTGATACACCACAGGATGTCATTATCCTCATTTTCTGAGGCTGCCATCAGCAGGACCCCTAGCAAGAAGACCGATATTAAGTTTGTATTAGAAGCAATAATCATGCATTAGATGCAAATTCATTAATTCATTCCATATTTAGTAAAAATCAACCTTTAAGTCCTAATTATACAATTTCAACAAATAATATCTCCTGAGTTTGTACATCATAGGGTTCTTCAGAATGTCACTTTTAACACCATTTGCATCTACTCTAAAAGGTACAAACAAAAATGAGCTTAAAATAGGTAGAACATGCCTCAAAAATCAGATGTTTAAACAGATCATGGGTGAAAAAACATCTGGAAATTACTTCAAGGATAAAAACCAGTATGTATGACTAAAAGGGTCAGCAACATGAGAGACATTTTCCCCCAGGCATTTCTGCAGCACTTTTAAAAACTTAGCCTACAATTAGAAGTGACATAAAGCTGGAACCGTCTGGCAGCTGTTTGGTATCTTATATAGTACGAGTAGATTAATGAGTTAAAAAATACACAACAGTCAGCACATACTAAACTAAGCATGAGAGGCACTAACTATGTAAGAAGAGTATTCTGTCCCCTGCTTTCAAGAACTAATCACACATGGCTAGAGAAATGTAGGCAAATTTGAACACATTAAATCTATTTTATGGGGAGATTAGAAGGAGCAGAAGTTGATCAAGACATGAACAGAGTTCTCTGCACAAACACCGCACCTTGCAGAACTAAATTTGAAAAATATGACAACCTTCCACTTTCAAAAACTCTCCCAGTAACACACAGAAGCCATGCTTAGCTCTCAGTTATTCCCACTGCTTCAAACTCCCCAGTGTAAAAAGTGTAATAGCAACTGTCACAAAATAAAAATAAATAAATAAATAAATAAAAATATCAGTCTCATCTGAGCTGTGTTCCACTGCTTACCTTTGCTATAAAGAGCTCTGTGAACCTTTGCAGGCTTCTCCACATTAGAAGAAGCTGAAAATCCAGGTGGCAAACGGACATGAACTAAGGTTAAAATGGAGGGACGAGCTGTTGGATGTTTAAATTGTGAAGTACTGAAATACAGTCGGACACCTGAACAAAAGATAAAAAAGGGTCACAAATTTGCTAAACTGTGCAGATGCCATTTATTACTTTAAAAAGGGGGGAATTAGCATTGCTTTCTTACCTGCATGTGTGATTGCTAGCAGTTGACAGTCTATGGATTCAGAATTTTCAATCACTGCTATTTGAACAATAGGCTTAAATACAGAACGATCTATTGTTCTAAAAAACAAAAAAAAAATCCCATGCGCTCTCAATCCAAAGAAACAAGCAAACAACATTCTTCAAAAATCTAGCATAAAACTGTTGGCCTTAAAGGAAGCCTCTTATATTGTAATTGTCATAGACATACCTGGCAATGCTCCCAGCAGCAGAAACTATAGCATTTTGTGAAAGAGAAGTAACCCTGGTCATTCCTTGACCATCTTGTCCCAAATCATAAACCTGCAATTCAGTAATACAGCTTAGTGATTTACAGTTGAATTAATGAGTACAGCCTCACCTATCAAGCAGCAACTAAAACTCTATTTTTATTTCATCCTCCTATTTCTATATAACTGAGGGGGAAAAACAAAAGGCTACTCTTTCCTCAGAACAAAGTATTTTAGGTCTTTAGAACACACTTTGTTACAGAAAGATAAACTGGAATAATAGCCTGACACACGTACAGAGAATACCCACGTACTGAAGAAAACTGTAAAAGTTATAAACACATTAGTAACATAGCCAGCAGTCATTAGAAGAAGTCACGTACTTGTAGCACTCCTTTTTCTGAGCGGGTGTATAAGATATTTCGAGAGTTGTCAATGGCGATTTGAACTACAGGATCTGGGGAGGGGTGGAAAAAAAGGGAGAACCAGCAAATCAACACTGGATTTGGTGAAAACAAGTTTAAGACGGAATACCTATAATTAACTGCAAGTTAACAAAAGCTGCAAGAGTTCCATGCAGGACTCCTACTGGAAGTCATTTAAAACAGCAATCAATTTCACACAATTATTAGTAAACTAAAAAACCAAAACCAACCAAAAAAACCAACCCCCCAAAACCCCAACAAAAATGTTTATAATAATTTCAAATTAATTTTTCATGAAACAGTGGAAGAGGGTGAAACTACTTACTTAAATATTCTACTGTTTGCAGTGATACCCCTAAGCACATATTAATTTTGTACTACAGAACAGTAACTTTAGTCATAAATGTCAAACTTTCCAGGCTTTGGTAACTATATCCTGAACTAGACATAAAAACAATTGACCTGATCTTTATAATCATCAACCACTGCAAGTTTCATTGACAATAACTAAAGGCTCTGAAGGAGGAAACTATGCATTCTATCTTCTTGGTAGTATTATTTAACAGGTTACAATAACTTATTGGGTATGTCTTTAACATCAGTACTTACCATCCTCTGAGAAAGTGAACTGTAGCAATGAAGGAATAAGGAAAGACAGCGCGCTCTTTGAGTGATTAATTTTTCTACAGCGTTGGCTAAACCAGCCTGCTTCAGCCTACAATTTAAAATAAATACAGTATAGAAAGAAAAAAACAAAAACGCCAAACTAGTAGTTATATTGAAAAAGTTGTTAACAGGACAAGTATGAAAACAACTAAAAATCTAACTACACGCCACTGATTTAATTGAAAAAGTATGTACTATTCAACTGATAGACATAGGTGATCATTAAAAAGGAAAATTTTACACAAAAAAGGGTGCAGGATGTCAATTTTATTTTTGAAGTTGACCAAAGCTGCATTGCTTTTTTTCATATACTTACTACTTCTTCAAAGAAAACGCATCTACACTAAGACGTCAGAGCTGTTGTGCAACCAATCCATGCAACAAAATTATGGAAGAAAAAAGATAGCAAACCTGACATATTTTAGAACTCTCAGTGCCTAGATCCCACAACCACGAAATAATGAAAGATGCCTGTGTGTAAAATCTATAGTCACCTGGTATGCTACTTCATATAAGCAGCCATCTTTTCCAGCCAAAAATATACGCCCGTTATCAGTAGATGTTATTGCCAGAATGTAAGTATTGTCAGTAGGGAGCGAATAGAGAGGGTCTGGTAGCAGCTGCATTCCACCAGACATGCTGTCATTGAGCGATCCAGTACCTTAAAGAAATAAATAAATCCTCTTTAGTTCTTAAGTTGTTCTAACAAATATTACAGGTACCTGTGATAAGAAGCATTTCGGAAAACGGGAAAAGTTACAGCAAATTTCATAATTACTAAACACATTCTGGAATAGCTGTTCTCCAAAGTGAACTGCACAGTAACAAATCCTGGTTTTGAAAGAAGTAAAAGTAAATTCTAGGTATAAGTTTCCAAGTAAGGAAATGCAATGTTCTTCATTTCAACACATTGTCATCTCCTCTAAATTGCAATGTCTAAACCATAGATTTCTACTTTCTTTCCTCTTCTACATCAATCAAGATAGTATAAAAAGAGAGCAAAAGATTGTAATCCTTTCAGTTTCTCCAAACAATTCTGTATTTTCTCTATTAATATATATGGCATAAAAACCCCATGATACCAGGTTCTCTATTTCTGTGGCTGGAATACAAATGCCAACAAGTTAGTGAATGGTGTTCACCAGTTCCAAGATTCATGCCCATCTCTTCCCTCCGTCTCCAACATGTTGTTTAATTAACAGCAGTACCTGTTTCAAAAGCTTTTTTAATGTTAAACAGGTGAATAATATAACTCAATGCTCCTATGGGAGTCCACGATCCAGCAAGTGCACACCCCGTAAAAATTGTTTCCCCCCGTCAGTAACATGATTTAAAAATTAGCAAGGTGCTTAGCACATGCTCCTGTTTTTCTTTTTTCTTCTTTTTTTTTTTTTACTTTTTAAATGGCTGCTAATAAAACAGCCATGTATACTTGTTAGTGCACAACTGAGAATGGGGGGAGAAGAGAGAATTACCTCCTTGTATATTGGCACAACTGAGTCCTAAAATCACAATATCCACAGGTGTAGCCAGAACAAGTAAGTGTCGTACATGAGGCTGGAAGATACCTAAAGAAGAGGAGAAAATACGATTTTTCTTTGCAGCCAACCTCTCAGATCACAATGAGGTACCCAATGTATCCATTGGAAAGACATATCAACTCAGAGGGAAGACTCTTATTTAAGGCCTAATGATCTGTAAAACTCTAGAATGAGAAAAGAAGTATCAGTCAGCAGTTTGGCTTCCCATTCATGAAATACAGGATCTTTAAAACGACATTTTTCTTATAAACACACTTCTTTTAAATTCAAACCTACTGCCAATTCAACTTTGACTTCAATGTTATCTAAGCAGTAGCTACCAAAAGAACTAGTGGGGCTAGAAACCAGGATCTCATGAAAGTTATCACTTGAATGTGTAAATTTATACACAGTACAAATCTTAAGAGTATGATGTGGAAAAAAAATGCAAGCTTATCGGCGTAAATGTTTATTAAACTAGACATTATGTTTGGATTATAATTAATTTAATAATTCAAAAACCGAAACAAACCCATGTATCTTGTGTATACATCTACACACACATACAAAACACAGATTTTCACATATGCATCTATTAAAAAAAAATATATAGAAGGTTCAGTAACTGCCTAATTCTAGTCACTGTCATATACTCCTTACCTCCCTTTGGCTTTACAAGACCCACTGCAAGAATAGTTTCACTAAGGCCATCAAAATAAGCCAGATCTCCCCTGTCAACAAACAAGAACAAAAAAAAAAAACCCTACATAAAACTTGTCATATAGTGTCACATAATAATAAAGTAAATAAAATCAGATTCTGTATATTTAAAAATTACTAATGCTTATTGTAACACTCTGAAGCCATCTATATATTTTGCTTTGGGTGAAAGCAGGTCCAGCAGAATGGAATGAAAGAGAAGTTTCAGAGCAAAACTACAGAAGCAATCAGTTGAGCTGCCTGAAGCCCCTGTAGCTGAGCTTCAAACCTGAAACCCAACTGCAGTCTTTTATATTTTTGGATTTTGTTAATTCATACAGTCAATTATACAGTTAATTAACGTCAAGAGGGAGGAACTTATATGTTTTCCTTCCCCCCCCATGAAAATTATCTGAAGCAAGAATTCCCAGCCTCCTCCACAGCACCTTATGATTAACACCATGCAGTGTTGTTTTATTTGGGCAATGTATTTAATACACACAATGCAAATGTATGGATAGGAGCTATATAAGCCACAATCTGAACTTCAGTCTTCTTAGGAAATGCAACAATATATATAAAGCAATTCTTACTACTAAAAGAATCCTTACTGTATAGGCAAATAAAGTAACCAACCTGCAAATTACATATCACATATCATTGCCATTTGAAAATAGAATGAAATTATTTTCAGTTTTATGCATCTTTAAAATAAGCTAGGTAGAAGAGCTTCAATCACAGTATTTCAAAGTATTAATGCTGTATTACTTACCATTGTGGTAATGATTGGCCACTGTACATGCATCAGAGTACTTACTAAATCTACTTAGAAAAATTAGGCAGTTAGTGTAATTTTTTACTACTTTTTTGGCATAAGCATAGCCCTAGCATAAACACAGCAGTAACTTTAGGATATTAGCTATGTCTAACCCTAAGCAAGTGCATTTTCCTTTCTTTTGTCTCTAAATGATTTGGCAGCAATATTAGTAACTCAGAAAAATCCTTAAACACTTATTATTCAAGTTTTAGTAAAACCTAAAAGAAATCAAGGTAAGTTAGACTGAATAGCACACCTCCGCACTACAATAAATGATCTCGCACTACTGCAGCTGCTTTATTCTGGTGCAATACCAACCAAATATCTCCAGGAACATGTTTTCTACATACCCATCTTCATAGTTCCACATAAAAATGTCACTGTCGATGGTCAGCCAAGCTCTGCTGATTTCTGGAAATACTCCCATCATACAATTGCACTGCATATCTGATGTACTGCTGATGTAAGGACTAAATACATTTTGGCTAACAAAGACAAAATAACCTTTGGACCATTTAAAAAAAAAATCACTATTTCTTTATATACAGTAGTACACAAACTATGTGTCATAAACATTTGAAGTTCTTCATACAGAAACTAATTCCACCAGCAGCTCTACACAAATGGACCTTGTTACCACTTGGACCCTTATGAAAGGAAAGTGAACAACATCAAGGTTCATTGCTGGGAGTCTGAAAGAAAGATTGGGGAAGAAGATTATAGAACAAAAAGGTTTGTTTGTAATATTATGGCTTACACAAACTAACACATTATTTTTCATAAGGATACGTCCAAACTGCTCCACTAGCTCTGGGGGAAGTGGGACTCTGCGGACTGAGCTGATCTCTGGAAGATTAGGTATTGACAGCAGACCTGGTCCTTGCAAAGGATAATCCATATCTGACATACCAGAAACAGTAGGGCTACCTGCAAGTAAGAACAACAAAAAAGATTAGACTTCTTAGAATGAATGAAAAATTTACAAAAAAAGGTTTATATTCACTTTCCCTATCTTTACTTGATTGTTTCCTAATCTGTGAAATCTAAATTATAAAAATCACAGAATCATTTAGGTTGGAAAATACCTTTAAGATCATCAAGTCCAACTGTTAAATTAGAATAATTGCATTTCCCATTTTACTTTAGATGAACAAGTCAGACCTTCAGATTATGCAGAAAAAATGCCTTGGCACTGCAGAGACTTTAAGCATATAAATATCACTACTCACAAGATATGTACGAAAAAAGGATTCTGTAGGAGTAGGACCATAAACAATAAATCTAAACCTCAAATCAGACATGAAGAAACAGATTTGCAAACAAACTCTTAAACTCATTTGGACCCCAATCTACTCTTCACCCCACTTTACTGTGATACTCTCTAGCTCTTTTTTCATTGTACGGGCAGACATTAAACATGCCACGTGAACAAGCCAGAAGTGTATTCCTTCACCTAGAAAAGCTCCCGGTATCAAGTTAAAGTACCTATACATACCCATTATTTTATTTTTTCTGATGTGTATCCATGATGCTGCTAGAGCAGTTACACTGTGGCCATAAACATCACATTGTATCATAATAGAAAATGGATACTTTTTGCTTGTGTCCTGACACCCACTAGATACATACTGATTGGGTCACCTACAGCTCTAGAGTGCCTCTCCACAGCCCACTTTGCTAGACACCAATGAAGTAGGAAGTGTTGTCTTGATGTTTTAAGGAGAACTGCACGTGACACACAGCTACAGACAAATGAAAGTCACTCAAAGAGGATTAAAAGCTTTTCAGGCTGCTTGTAACTTAGGGATGGTGCTGGGCATTTAGCGATCAGAGCATTCTGTAAGAGAGATCCCAATAGAGAGAACAGAAAATAACTACCGTTTTCCTCACCTTCTTAAGGAGGAGGGGCTGAGGAGCCAACCCAAGCCCGCTCCTCCCGCAGTGCTCCCCCATAGAGAGACCCCACATCCACGACT
>NW_009267230.1:4524071-4530083 GCF_000687185.1 Egretta garzetta
AGTGATGTGTGGCCCGGGGCCGTTCCCTGCCTGCTTGGCTGCTCGGCGGTCACTGTAAATATTTTACACTGCGAGCCTGATGTGCTATTGCGGCAAAACCGTATGCGTCAGAGTTACTCAAACATACACAGATTTGTGAATAGTGATGAAAGCCAACACCAGTGAGGGGACTTCCCTTCAAAGGCAAGTGGGAAAATCTCCCCGTATCTTCTCAAGACTGAGAAGCTGGCAGCCAGGCACTAGTGGGCTTCCCCAGACCTTGATTTTAGGGCCAGTGCTCTTTAATGTTTTTATAAACTATCTGGATGCAGGATTTGGATGTATGTTAAGGAAGTTTGCTGATGATACTGAACTTGGGTGACAAAAACCCCATGCAACACTACAGGCTTGGGGAAGAGTGGCCGGGAAGCTGCCTGGCAGAAAAAGACCTGGGGGTGCTGTTTGACACCTGGCTGAATATGAGCCAGCAGTGTGCGTAGGTGGCCAGGAGGGCCAACGGCATCCTGGCTTGCATCAGAAATGGTGTGGCCAGCAGGAGTAGGGAAGTGGTCGTCCCCCCTGTGCTCAGCCCTGTGAGGCTGCACCTCGAATGCTGTGTTCAGTTTTGGGCCCCTCACTACAAGAAAGACACTGAGGTGCTGGAGTGTGTCCAAAGAAGGACAACAAAGCTGGTGAGGGGTCTGGAGCACAAGTCTGATGAGGAGCGGCTGAGGGAACTGGGGTTGTTTAGCCTGAAGAAAAGGAGGCTGACCTTTTATCACTCTTCTCCCAAGTAACGATTGACAGAATGAGAGGAAATGGCCTCAAACTGTGCCAGGGGAGGTTTCCATTGGATATTAGGAAGAATTTCTTCATGGAAAGGGCTGTCAAGCATTGGACCAGACTGCCCAGGGAAGCAGTTGAGTTCCCATCCCTGGAGGTATGTAAGAGACAGGTAGAGGAGGAGCTTAGAGACATGGTTTAGTGGTGGACAGGTAAGGTTGGACTCAATGATCTTAAAGGTCTTTTCCAACCAAATGATTCTGTGATTCTAGGAGGAGTTGTGGACTCCCTCAAGGGTAGAGAGGGAGATCTGGATAGACTACAGAGCTGGGCAGTCACCACTGTAGGAAGTTTAACAAGAGCAAGTGCCAGATTCTCCACCTGGGTTGGGGGAATCCTGCTAATACATACAAATTGGGGAATGAGAAGCTGGAGAGCATTCCCAGAGAAAGAGATCTGGGGGGTTGGGTGGATGGCAGGTTGAACATGTATCAGCAGTGTTCCCTGGCAGCCAAAAGGGCCAACCGTGTCTTGGGGTGCATCCGGCACCGCACAGCAGGCTGGGTGAGGGAGGCGACTGTGTCCTGGGGTGCATCCCGCACTGCATGGCCGGCTGGGCGAGGGAAGCGAGTGTCCCACTCCCGGCTGCACTGGTGCACCCCCTCCTTGAGGGCGTGCTTCAGTGTCAGAAGGACATCAAACTGTTAGAGTGTGTCCAGAGCAGGATGACCAAGATGGTGAAAGGCCTCAAGGGCAAGGCTTGGGAGGAGCGGCTGAGGTCACTTGGCTTGTTCAGCATGGAGAAGAGAAAGCTGAGGGGTGCCCTCATCGCAGTCTGCACCTTCCTGGCGGGGTGGGCAGCAGAGGGGGTGCTGATCTCCTCTCTCTGGTGACCAGAGACAGGACACGATGAGATGGAATGGAGCTGTGTCAGAGGAAGTTCAGGTTGGACATTAGGAAAAGGTTCTTCACCCAGAGGGTGGTCGGTCCCTGGAACAGGCTCCCAGGGAATCAGTCACAGCAGGGACCCTGTCAGAGTTCAGGGAGTGTCTGGAGAAGGCTCTTAGTCATGTGGTTTGGTTTCAGGTGGTCCTGTGAGGAGCAGGGAGTTGGACTTGATGATCCTGATGAGTCTCTTCCAACTCAAGATATTCTGTGATCCTAAGAAAAAATAGTTATAAATTTTGCTGATTCTCCAGGTAAAAAGGAAGGATAAAAAGCTGGCCACTTACACTCACTTGAAGAATAGCTGAATTATGGAGGAGGCAACCATGAGTTCTAGCTGGGAAAAAAAAATAAGAGTTGAGAATTTTTCTTCTACTTCTTTGACCTGTGCAGGAGTAATTTCAGGTGTGAGTTAAACCTTGAATGCTGTGGAGCATTCGGGGGACCCGACCCGGAGCTGGAGGCCACCATGGGCTTCTCCGGATTCGGTGCGTTGCGGTGCGGGCCGGGGGACTGCCGGGCGCCCGGTGGAGGGGCGCGGGAGGTGGTTGCTTGGGGCCGGCGGCCCTTGGTGGGGAGCCCTGGGGAGGCTCCAACCCCCTGCTGGGGGTGGAAACGACGCGGTCGTGCCTGGCGCCTCCCGCCCTTCCCCCGCCCCGGAGCTGCCCGAGTGCCTGCGACCGGGATGAATCCGTGTCCCAGTCTCCCATTTCTTCGTTTTCAGGGAAGAAAGCTCGCACTTTCGACCTCGAAGCCATGTTTGAGCAAACGAGAAGAACTGCAGTGGAGAGGAGCAGGAAGGTCTTGGGTAAGAAATGCGAGTGTAGCCAGCCGATGCATTTTAAAACGTGTTTTATTTTTCGTTCCTTCTTGGGGTGATGTTTAAAATGTCTCCAACTGGCTGCCTAGAGAACAAAATACAAATGTAGTTTTGCTGCAGGAAGACAGCCCTGAGCAGCTTGGGGGTTGGTAAATACTGAGTTATTAATTTAGATACATTATCTGAGTATGTAACAACAGTGTGTATGTGCAAGGTTCCTGTTGTGAGGCATGGCTTAAAGATACAGGAAAAAGGTGAATTAGAGCACAAGATTTTTTCCTTTCTTCTTTTACTTAGCTGTGTATTTTTTTTTGGAAGGGAGGTTGGTACAGACTGCTTTAATCTAGAGAGAACAGAGTAACAAAGAAGAACTGTGTGTCTTACACCAAACAGTAGGTGACATAGTAGCCCACAGATTTGTCTCTGTCTTCTGCTACACTGTGAGTGGGTAAATTTGCAAGGTGGTGATTTGAAAGTGGGAGATGGAGAAAATTACATCTTTTGCTGCTCTTATCTAAGCAAACACCATTCCAAAGGTTTCTTGGGAGACACATATGTGTGTTCTAGAAATCCCTTTGCCAACCCAAAGGTCCATGCTTTCTCCCTCCACTTGGACAGTTTGTGCAGAATGTGTGTGTGGGGTTTTTTTGGTTGTTTTTTTTTTCATGCGATGCCATCATGGTTGAGCAGTTTCTGTCCTACTAGATTACACTTTATCTGCTCTCTAAATTGTTGCAGTTCATGGAGTTAGTAGACTTGAAGCACCCTATTGTGAAGAAAGCTATTCTGTATGAAAGAATGAGATGATTATGGTGTTGGTTGTTTTTATTGTTTTGATTCTATACAGAATTGTTGTGGTTTAACCTGGCTGGCAACTAAGCACCATGCAGTCACTTGCTCACTCCCCACCTCCCCCCCTCAGTGGGATAGGGGAGAGAATTGGGGAAAAAAAAAGTAAGACCGGTGGGTTGAGATAGAGACAGTTTAATAAGAGAAAAGAATAACAATAGTAATAATAATAATGGTAAGAGAATATACAGAATACACAAAACAAGTGATGCACAATGCAATTGCTCACCTCTTGCTGACTGATGTCTTTAAGACACTATGAAATTGAAATATACAAGGGATTCCAAAACTTGGTTTGAACCATTTTTTTACGTTGGCTGAATCTAAACATGAGAATGTGTTTCCATGTTGGAAACCTTTTTGTCTTTGAGACTGGTTTAGGTTGAGCTGTCATTTCTTATGAGAGGTCATTTGCTTACACTGTGTTTTAGTTTAGGAGGGAAATCCAGCAAACAATTACAAAAGCAAGATGTCTTGACTTGAAAACTTTTGAACTGCATCTTGAATGTGTCTTCTCCCTCACCCATCCTCCCCCAAAGTTTTCTGAGCTCTCACCCATAAAGGAAGCACAATTCATTTTGTTGTTGATCATTTTACCAAAAATGACAAAGCTTTATATGTAATTCAGCTGTTTAACTTGGAAACAAATTTTGATATTCAGAATATAGTAATCAAAAAGGTGTATGTTTTATATCTTTTTGTGGGGGTGGGGTAATGTGAGCATTTTATTTTCAGATTTATTAAGATACACTGTTGACTTGTAGCTTTTTGGAATACCTGTGGTAACTTTTGGAAATGTCTGCTCTGTTACCCAAACTGTGGGTAAAATGAACTGAGATCAAAATATGCTTCTTGGTTCTATATCTTACAGGTGTTTGTGTTTCTCTTCAGAGGAAAATATTTCTGAACCTTGCTGTAAAACTTGTTTTTCTTTTTGGTTTAGTTAACAAACAGTGAGCAAAAAAAGCAAGTGATGTTTTTGTATAGAGAGAAAGTAACTTTTCTCAGCTAATTGAAGTTATTCAAGCACTTCTAGAAATACCATAGCTGTATCTGTTACCCTGTCATAATCCCGCCATTCTTATTTATGCTTTGAAATGGAAGGTTCTGTTTACTTTGATTTTGTTGCACTGTTCCAAGAGGGATTATTTTTCAGTAGGTGAAGTGGGAATAAACTTCATACAAACAACTCTTTGTATTTATTTTCCATAAATCATATTTAGAGTTCATTTATTTACACCTGTATACACTCATGTACTAATTTAGTTCTCTGCGCTATGAAAACTTCAAGAACTTTCTGAAGTAATTACACTGTTTCCGTATAGTGTTGAAAATATTGAAATGTCAACATCCTTATATGCTCAACTTATGTTTGGTAGCATGTACAAACTAACAACTGGATGGAGCTTCTGTTTTCCTTGTGACATTTTGTTTGTTTGAGTGATCATTGCAGTAGCAATGGAAATTTAATTTATATGAAAAGTGATCTCTTTTCAGGTGGAATCCTTTATTTGCTCTTACCTTTTCAAATAGGTCTGAAAATGAAAAAAACTTTTACTGTCCTCATCAAGCCTCTAATTCTACAGTTTTTTAGAAGTCTTAATTATTTGTCATTTATGTACTCTCTGTATTCAGAGGCTCGTGAAAGAGAGAAGGAAGACCAGGCTGAAAAAGAGTTTAGAAATCCATGCACTGATTCATCAGCTTCAGCATCCAGTGCAACAGGAGCTGGGTCCACATTAACGCAAAGGTACTTAGATATGGTGGGAGATTCCGTGTAACAGCTTTCTCATCTGAAGAAGGTTTTTGGGGTTTTTTTTTTGAGAGCATAAGTGTCATTTAACTTGTGTGAACATGTCTATGTTATCTGTAGTATTTCAGTGGAAATACCGATTTTTAATTTTTTTCTTATCTATTCTTTCTTAAAGATGCGTAAATATTTGTAAGTATTGATGTTCTGTATATTTAATAGTAAATTTTGAAGTCTCTTCCTTAATTCCCTTTAGCATACTTTTAAAAGAAAATATAAACAATGTTGTTGATCTGTGGATTTTTTAAAAATACCTACATGTGCTAAATGAATGAGCAGCTATTGTTCTCACCTGTAGCCTCTATGCATGTTGTGTAGAGTAGTGGTGGGGTTGAGAAAGTATTTTGTTTTTACTACAGTCTGAAATTTATTCTCAAAACTTGCCAATGTTTGTTATTGACAAAAAAAACGGTACTGCTTTGACAGTTTGAATTCTGAAGTACCGGGAAATAAAAAGTAGCTGAAAGTAATGGGGGTCACACAACTCCATTGTGTGGCAGGGATTTTGAGATCAGTGGGCTGTCAATTTTCAGGTTTCAGCATCTATTGAAGTCTAGTAACCCCCACAAGACTCTAGTAGGCCTATATATATGTATCTTATGGGCTGATAGAGTCTATATGTGGTAGGCTGTTATCATAGAATCATAGAATGCTTTGGGTTGGAAGGGACCCCTAGAGGTCATCTAGTCCAACCCCCCTGCAGTGAGCAGGGACACTGTTGACTAGATCAGGTTGCTCAGAGCCCCATCCAGCCTGGTCTTGAATGTTTCCAGGGATGGGGCCTCCACTGCCTCTCTGGGCAACCTGTTCCAGTCTTTTGCCATGG